>NC_084590.1:44666246-44798746 GCF_033807715.1 Cololabis saira
AATCAGCATTACCAAAACTCATGATTAATGATGGTAACCTAATTGACAAAAAATGTAATAAATTAATTTGTGCTGCTTTTGAACTAATACAATATTGAATAATTACAAAGGAGGAATTAAAGCACACGTGGCTGATAAGGTAACTGTCCATGATGGAGAAAGCGCACGCTAAATATGTTCCATTGCCGGCGTTCCCCGTGATTAAAGAAACTAATTTTAAAATACTTCATGAAATCTAGCAGTTGTATTTCGAAAACAAGATTTACCTTGGAAGTGAAACAGACGAGACAGTAGAGCATGTTTTTCTATGCAGTTGTGATGAGGTGAAACCTGTTTTGAAATCAGAGCGTTTCACTCACTGTTTCATTAATGTGGACATTCTTATTCCTACCATGCTTTTTCTGTCTCTTTGACTTAAAATCACTTTGATTTTTAGAAAGGTTGTGTGGGTTGGATGGTGGGGGGGTGCAATGCAATTAATCCAAGTCACAAACACATATTTTATTTAGAGTAGAACATATAAAACACTTCAAATGTTGAAAGTTTAAAGATTTTATTGTTAAAATGACATTTTTGAACCTGATGGCAGCGTTTCTCAAAACAGTTTAAGGATTAGTCAGTGGTACTGACAAATAATGCATGGAGCAACATTTTGCAGGTAATTAGGTTAATTAGTAACTGGTCGATGACCTGATTGGATAACTTAGAGAAGCAGAGTCTCTTGGAAGTAAAGATGGACAGACTTTCAGACTTTCTTACTGTCTCTCATCAGAAGCACATTAAAAAAGATGACATAAATTTGAGAAAAATCGCTTTGCACATGAGACAAGGCAGAATATCAGTAATCAATGGCAGTGATCTTCGGGTCCGACAAGATAGGCAAGGTAGGCAACCCTGGTTTGAATCAGCTGTGTTGATGCAAGGAAACCTCTAAAGTATGAAGGACAGTGGCTCTCATGCTCCTGATCTTCTTCAGGGAAGGGCTTGCATCTTTGAGCAAAATGATAATTAGAGCATCCAGTCTTTACAGAAGAAGACTCTAGTTGATGAAGTGGTCAGCCTGCAGTCCAGACCTTTCCCCGGCCACAAACAAAACAATACGGCGCATCATTAAATGAAAAATACAACGAAGACGGCCCAGGACTGTTGACCGACTCCAACCGTTTATCAGAAGAAAAAAAATGGGACAAGATTCTTCTCTCAAACCTCGGCTGTCAACACTGCAAACACCAACACTCTGCACCACCTCTTTAATCTCCAGGTTCATCGCACATTGATATTATGGAGCTTTCTAAAGATAGTTTTAAATCCAACACTGTGATTTTAAAGAAAATGCTGCCCCACGCTGTTTTGTCTCCCATTGTTTTCTCTGTTTACACAAACTGCATCGCCTCCGAAGTAAAGGAATGACACTTATCAAATATGCAGATGACTTGGCTGGCTTGTTGTTTTTCTGCTAACATTGCTCCTACATGACAAACTTGCTAGTGTCTGCAGGTGTCTTGAGAAAAACCTAAAACCAGTCTTTGTCTTCAATCCTTTTTCCTCTGCTACAACTTTCTTCCTCAGTTCCTCATTCTGTTAGTCTCTCGGAGGGCAGAAAAGCCCAGTCAACATTCCCCAGGCTACCTGTTTATCCCAGCAGTATTTCCACACATGTCTGGCATGTGAAATTGCAGGGTTTCTTCGTGTGATTTATGTCTCTTGTAAGACTGGTGTCGAAGACGAAAATACAGTATAATTACAGCTGGAATTCTAGCAATGTTCGCACACGAAGCCCTGAAATTTAGGTGGAGGACATTTGTGTAAAAATGTAAATGCTGAATACTATAATATTAGACACCCTGGAGTATGGAGTATATATTACATATCAGTGATTTTGAGCAGGTATCCAACCTTGGATTTCATAGTGAGAGCGTGCTGGCATTTTTATTTCTATCACTTGAAACGGAAACATTGCAATTGTCACATAACGAAAAAAGGACTCGGCCACACAATAGTGCAAAAATTGACAAGCTTATTCAAGAGATGGCAGGAGGTTTAATAGTGTATCACCAAAGAACAAGTAAATGAAAGTACATTTCTGTATGCATTTCTGTATATTCAATAAAAAAGTCCCCTGTAATGTAACAGAATAGCAGGTTTTTAATGAGATCACATCTGGTATCTCCAGCAGAGTGGATGTGAAACTACAGGAAGGATGTGTTTGTTTGTTTGGTTTTTATAAATGACACTTTGTTACTAGATCAGGGTATTGTTGGTAGCAACAGAATTCATTATTAGTGCCAGTTGCTTGGCAAAAATCCAGCCCATCCACCCTAAGTCATTGATTTCCATTTCTCTTTCCTATTCAGGGTCATGGAGCTTCCTGAGCTGGCTCTTCACGTGAACACAACTCATTTGAACCTGCTGGTCCAGAAACATCGTGCTGTGGGTAATTTGATGAAGTTGGAAGTTACAAGAAAAAAGGAGTCTGTTCAGGCCTTGTTGGCGTATTATGGCAATAAAGAGGTCCAGCAGGGTTTATTTCTTTTAGTCTCAAACTGTACCTCCACAGTGTCTGTTTTAAAAAGCAATCAAAGACATTCTTCTACTTCATGTCCTTTTTATGCTGCTGGCCGTTTACCAACAGCAAAAACATGCAGATTACCGCTATCACGTGGTCGGCTGATATTTGTTCAGTCAAAGGTTCTTGTGTGGCGCTACTTTGTAATGGAGATACGCTGACTGAAGGGGCAGAGGAGACAGTTAGAAGTTCCTTTCTGGCGAGTTTACCAGGAGCTCCCACTAGTGGAAACGTATCTTTTTGTAAGTAGAGTGGTGGATTGTAAATCTTATCATGATCAGCCCAACGTGCATGTTTTTGGAGTTTAAATTGAAGCCAGAGTACCTGGAAGAAACCCAGATACCCTGAGTATCCGCTTCACAACACAATATCTTTAGTCAGAGGCTTCTTCAAAACCACTGCAACACAAACCCCTATATGAGATCCTTCAGACCCCTCTGGGAGATCCTTCAGACCGCTACGGGAGATCCTTCAGACCCCTCTAGGAGATCCTTCAGACCCCTCCGGGAAATCCTTCAGACCTCTACGGGAGATCCTTCAGACCCCTCTAGGAGAACCTTCAGACCCCTCCGGGAAATCCTTCAGACCTCTACATGAGATCCTTCAGACCTCTTTAGGAGATCCTTCAGACCTCTACATGAGATCCTTCAGACCCCTCTAGGAGATCCTTCAGACCTCTACGGGAGATTCTTCAGACCTCTACGGAGATCCTTCAGACCTCTACGGGAGATCCTTCAGACCCCTCCGGGAAATCCCTCAGACCTCTACGGGAGATCCTTCAGACCTCTACGGGAGATCCTTCAGACCTCTACGAGAAATCCTTCAGACCTCTACGGGAGATCTTTCAGACCTGTACGGGAGATCCTTCAGACCTCTACGGAAGATCCTTCAGACCCCTACATTAGATCCTTCAGACCCCTCTGGGAGATCCTTCAGACCTCTACGGGAGATCCTTCAGACCCCTACATTAGATCCTTCAGACCCCTCTGGGAGATCCTTCAGACCTCTACAGGAGATCCTTCAGACCTCTACGAGAAATCCTCCAGACCTCTACGAGAGATCCTTCAGACCTCTACGGGGGATCCTTCAGACCTCTACGGGAGATCTTTCAGACCTCTACGGGAGATCCTTCAGACCTCTACGGAAGATCCTTCAGACCCCTACATTAGATCCTTCAGACCCCTCTGGGAGATCCTTCAGACCTCTACGGGAGATCCTTCAGACCTCTACGGGAGATCCTCCAGACCTCTACGGGAGATCCTTCAGACCTCTACGGGAGATCCTCCAGACCTCTACAGGAGATCCTTCAGACCTCTACGGAAGATCCTTCAGACCCCTACATTAGATCCTTCAGACCCCTCTGGGAGATCCTTCAGACCTCTACGGGAGATCCTTCAGACCTCTACGGGAGATCCTTCAGACCTCTACGAGAAATCCTCCAGACCTCTACGAGAAATCCTCCAGACCTCTACGAGAAATCCTCCAGACCTCTACGGGAGATCCTTCAGACCTTTACGAGAAATCCTCCAGACCTCTACGAGAAATCCTCCAAACCTCTACGGGAGATCCTTCAGACCTCTACGGAAGATCCTTCAGACCTGTACACGAGATCCTTCCTGCCTGAAGCATTAAACCTCTTTAATGCTTGAAGAAATCATGACCACTGCAACATTAATTTCTTGTTGGGGATTAAAGTACTCTGAAATGTCTTTTGGAACCAACTTTACAATGAAGGAACTCAGCAGGAAATCAGAACAAACATCTGCTAAGAGGCAACAGTTTCTAACCACCACATGAAACGGGTATTAATAAACCCAGCAGTGACTTTTGACAGCATGTTATAAAGGATGATAGTAAATGTAATGCCTTAAACCTTCACGCACAAATCAGGTTTTTATGACATAGATGTTGTATGTGCAGACCTGAGAAAGCACGATGTATTCAGAGTGTGTCTCCTAGCTTTGCACTGCCATGTGGGAACAACAGCAAGATCTTTTTATATCTTGCTATGTATCATCTGTTGGCAGCAGTGATGCTGATGTCTCTACTGGATGAGGAAGGTCTGTTAGCAAGTTGCATCAGTTGTTGCCTGAAAACAACATGCTCATGAAGCCATGTGTCCGTGTTAGAATCATCTTGAAGGAAGGAAACGGTAAAGAGAAACACAATCTGTGATACAAATATCTACCTGACGACATCACACCCACTCAAGATACTAAAGGGAACAGCTAGTACTGTTCCTGTGTTTCACACTCTGCTTAGATGATTAATGTCAAATGAACACAGATGCCTTTATTTACCCCACCTTCTGCCAGTGTCAGCTTTGCCTTGTTGTCACTGTTATCAGTACGACTTGACATTTGTCTCCAGTGCCTGATTTTTTATACCTCCAAAGTGAAATCTGGAGATGTGCACAAGAACCCACCTCATTTCTGCACATGCATGTTTTCATACTAGTCCATCAAAAGCAAATAAAGTCCTTTGGTGATTTTTGTAATCGCCGACTGGTGTATGAGGCTTGTAACAGCCGTATGATGTTCTTTCACTCCTCTGGCCTTGAGTTGGATAGCCTTTTTCGTGTTTGTCAAACCATTAACGTTCAGAAAAAGGAGGTGTATGCTAATGTAAAGATGTTTAAATAAGACTATATTGTAGCAATTTGGTGCCAAAGTCATACAAGCTGTCAGAGTAATGACCATATAATGTCGCTGACAAGACATGATTGCTAGCATTTACATAGAAAAGTCATTTTTCAAACACGTGGATCTCATATCCCAACATCTGTAATGACCTGATTTCAATAGAACAAATGAAATCACTGACTCTCCTTTATCACCACTACCACTGGAGAAGTGGCCAGCAGCACTAAGAGCTTTGATGTGCAGATCCGAGTCTGTCATGGTCCCTCAGTATCTCCACCCCTGTTGAGAAAGCACAGAAAAGCCTGCACTTTCTCAGAGGTATGAGAACGGCTCACTTACCCCTCCTGTCCTCCAGGCGTTCTAGAGGTTCTGCACAGAGCATACTAACCAGGTACACCCCCTCGCCGCTCGAGGGATGGCAAAGCCTCCGACTCCGGACTTTAGTGGCTTCCACCCGGTGTACAAGCGCTCGTACATCACCGGAGACCCCACCCACCGACACCAGATTCTATTGCTTCCCTCTGGGAAAATGTCGTGGCAGGACCATCAGACTTCTGAACTCTTGAATAAACCATCACTCTGGAATACAACTCTGCCGAGAACTCTGAACATGACCCTTATAATGCTGGGGAACTCCCCATGTGCAATAGTTTTATTTATCTATTAGTATTATATTCTGTTTATTCTATATTTTATTATCTATGACAACCATGTTTTTATTTAAAATTACATCTAGGACAGGGGTCGGCAACCCGCATGCGGCTCTTTAGTGCCGCCCTAGTGGCTCCCTGGAGCTTTTTCAAAAACGTTTGACCTTTTTTTCCCTTTTTTTTTCTTTTTTCCTTTTTTTCCTTTTTTTATTCCTTTTTCCTTTCCTTTTTAATCTCGACATTTTGATTTTTTTCTTGAAATTTTGACTTTTTTCTCAACATTTCGACTTTTTTCTCAACATTTCGACTTTTTTCTCGAGATTGCACTTCAACATTAATCTCGACATTTTGGCTTTTTTCTCGAAATTTTGACTTTTTTCTCGACATTTTGACTTTTTTCTCGACATTTTGACTTTTTTATCAAGATTTTACTTCAACATTAATCTTGACATTTGGACTTTTTTCTCTCAACATTTCCACTTTTTTCTCGAAGTGCATAATGAAAAAAAAATCTTCAAAAAAATCCCCCAGTTATAACTAATATAGCTACATGTAGCATGTGTTGCCTTCATTCTAAGACCCCGTCCACACGTAGCCGGATATCTGCGGATATCTGCTAAACCGGAGATATTTTCCTACGTTTTGACCTGTCATCCACACGAAAACGCAAATAAACGAAGGTTTAAAAAAACTCCGGGCAAAGTGAAGATTTTTGAAAACTCTGTTTATGTAGATGCGTGTGGACACACATAACCGGAGATTTGCGTTTTCGAACGTCACATTATGCGCCAAAACAACAACAAATCTGCTCTGACGTGCGCCTTTTGTTCACTACAGATGATCCAGCATCTGTTCTCCAAGCTATTTATTAAATAAATGGTCTCTGCTCTTGACCACCACTTACTGCGTTACACCGACACAGAGGCTCCGCCGTACCCTACACCGTAGGGTACGCGGCGACGCGCACCCTAGGTGTAGGGCCCGCGGCTCCGCAGAGCCCGCGGAGCCCGCAGAGACGCGGAGCCCGCAGAGCCCGCAGAGATGCGGAGCCCGCAGAGCCCGCAGAGCCCGCAGAGACGCGGAGCCCGCAGAGCCGTGGAGCCGCGGAGGTGCAGATGATCTACAGGTTAGAATGCTTATGAAGTGGTCGAAAACGCAGATCTTCGGTTACGTGTGGATGCAAATTTTTTTATAAACGGAGGAGGGAAATATTCGTTTTTAAAAATACCCGGCTACGTGTGGACGGGGTCTAAGGCTTATACAAGACTTTTCATTTTTTGCGGCTCTAGACATATTTGTTTTTTGTGTTTTTGGTCCAATATGGCTCTTTCAACATTTTGGGTTGCCGACCCCTGATCTAGGAGGAAATAGTCTGTTAATTTAGGGAGCCAGTAGTAGAAAACAAGTTGTTGATCTGCCTCTCTTGCACACACACACACACCCCTCCCTCCCTGGGTTGTTATTTGAACAAATACAGAGTGCATGGATGCATTTTGAATGAAAAAATATTGATTATTTTCAGTTCCTCAAATTTAAAGAGTTAAACATGTCAGTGTTTCCAGGGAGAAGTGGCAGGAACAATGTCATGTGACACATCTGTATTCACTGTTTGCTCTTCAGATGTTTGTGAGGATTCACGCTTACAGGGACACAGGTACCTCCTGCATATGAGGCTTTACACACACACACACACACACACACACACACACACACACACACACACACACACACACACACACACACACACACACACACACACACACACACACACACACACACACACACTAATTCCAGTATAAGCAGCCGTGTCCAGTAACCTTGGGATATTTATCAATGAGGTAAAAAGAAAAGGACTTTGGTTTAAAAGAAAAAGAGAGTGTGCGGTCAATATCTCTTTTTTCAATTTATTTATTCAAAGATCACTCAATGTGAAGGCCAAAGTTTCTTATTATATTAAAGCTTCAATGTTGTTTCTTACCTTTTTAAGTCTGTCTGGAGAAAAGAATCTGCTAAAAGATTAAATGTAAAAAACCGTCGACCCACGTGGCGTTTGAAGTCCAAACATAGCAGGCTTATGTTTAACTTCTAAGGCCCAAAGTAGTGACTGTTAAAATGTAAAATATAAAATGACTTACAGTTTTTTCTGAATGCTTAGGCGCTAATCATGTTCTTGTAGCACAATTTCTAAAACTATTAATACATATAGCAAAACCACTCACTGAGTTAGCCAAACTAAAAGCACAAATACTGCTTTGCACTCAGTTTGTAATTTTGTAACACACACTTTGCAAAACTGTAGGCACAATTCGCTGCTTACACTCAATTGCCAAATTTCCAAAACACTCCTAGCAAAATTAAACACATGTATGGCTATTATTTACACTATTTTGCCAACTGTCCGGCACACTTTAAAATGTGAAAACTATTTTAGAGAATTAGTTCACTTTGCAATCAGCCTAAGCACTATAAATAAGCCACAGGTAAGCTGTCTGTGTGGAGTACACACAGACAGTTGGAGGAAGAGGACGTGGAGGTGAAGAAGCAAGAGGTTTAGAAGAAGTTAGAGGAAGAGGACAAGGAGGAGCAAGAGGAGGACGAGGAGGGGGAAGAAGAAGGGCCAGAGCAGACCCAATATGTCATCAAATGGGACAATGTTAGTTTCCATAGGGCTGCTTTGGTCCGCAACTGGTTTACCGATCACCCACTCTTCATGGCACTCAACCTCCCCCCATACTCTCCATTCTTAAATCCGATTGAAGAGTTCTTTTCTGCCTGGCGCTGGAAAGCCCACGACCGCCATCCCCATCAACCCCTTTTACAGGCAATGGAGGAGGCATGTGGAGATATTGAGCAGGCACCATGTCAGGCCTGGATACGGCATGCAAGGAGGTATTTTCCCCGGTGCCTTGGACTGGAGGACATCGCATGTGATGTGGATGAGATTTTGTGGCCGGACCCAGAGAGACGGCATGATGTAGGCTGATTTTATTTATAGTTTCGATTTTTTTTGCCGGTTCTCTTTGGCCGTGCTTTGTTTCTTTGTCATCAAAGCGTATGACGAGGGAGAAAACATGGGATGTGTTGAGAGACATGGTGACAGGAAATATTGCCCTTCCAGCAGGGGCACCGCTAGGAATTTTGGGCCCCATGAAAAGAATCTTTACAGGGTTAGGGTTAGGCTGACATTTTTTGATGCTATTATACATACAATTCAGCATTTTAATGGTATTTCTGACTATAATTACCATATTTGTGAAATAAGAACAACATTACATGTACAAGAGTGGAAGAACTGAGCGCTCTGAATCCTGTCTATGAAAAACCAGTACCGGCGGCTGATCCAGTCGGACTGAATCATTTTACATAAATAGAGGCGGGGAGGGTCTACAAGTGTTGACGTTTCCAAAACAGAATAAAGTTATTGCTACCAGGACATTGAAAATAATTTTTTTTTTGATTATATGTTAGTTAATAACTTAGTGTCATTATTTTTTCTGTATTATCACTTCATCATCATTACGGGCCTCTCTAGGACCCCCTGTATCCTGGACCCATGGGATCCACCTCCTGTACCCCCCCTTTCCGGCGCCTCAGCCTTCCAGTTTCAGAAGGCCTAAAGCTTCACCTTTTGACTTGTACACTCCTGCATAAATGAGCAATGCAGGCTTAGAAGTGGGTCACATCAAAGTCTTTCCAATCACCCCCTGGTGTGTCATCTTATGTATATGAAGTGCTCAAATGTTGATTTTTATGTCTTG
Organism: Cololabis saira; assembly: GCF_033807715.1. Lineage (NCBI taxonomy): Eukaryota > Metazoa > Chordata > Actinopteri > Beloniformes > Belonidae > Cololabis > Cololabis saira. The sequence goes on from NC_084590.1 coordinate 44,675,863, forward strand.
GACATGGCTGACAGTATATCTCGTCAGGCCTGGAACCAGTTTGATAACATCTGCAGCACTAAGTCCATCCTGTTGTTCAGGTGGGGCAGTTAGTTACATAAGGTTAGCGCCTTAAAAAATGTTTTGAAAATTATAGAATTGCATGTCATAGTGATCTGTATATCCTCAGAAACAACCAAGACTGATGTGTAAAGTGCTGATAGTTCATCTAGGTTTTATACTGCTAAAACAGCCCGGGGGTTCTTTGACCCTGTCATGAGTTGGTCGATGAGGACCCAAGTGCAGGAGGCAGGAGTTCCAAAAAATGTGATTTATTGAGAAAAATAAACCAAAAGCGCTGCAGAGCAGAGGGGTATTCCAGGAAGCGGGTTTAGTGAAAATCCTGAGTTTGTTAAGCCTGAGATGAGGGAAATCCGGAGTTTTCAGTTCCAAAAAAGCGAGTTAACTCAAACTCTGAGTCAGTTACTACGGCAACTGAGCCTCTGAACCTAACCTGCTCGCTAGCAGGTTTACTTCAATAAAGCCCGAGTTTCTCTCCGTCTCCTCCCTCAGTGGCGTCAATTCAGCCAATGAGCCTTTACACAATACGCATCCGTTTTCTGCACCACGGACAGCAAGCGGCAGAGTTAGAAAGCAGAAAAAGCGTTTATTTTATTTTCTATGTCAGTGCAACAATATCACAGGGACATCCGAGTTTAACTTCAAACAGTTAAAGTCCAAATGCAAAAAGGAGAGGGAGGGAGCAGAAGACAGAAAGAGAGAGAGTAAAAAAAAGTCAAATATTTCCCTTAAACAGATTTATAAGAGGGTAGGGTGATTTGATATCTTACCTTAAAATGAACTTGCATAATTAATCCATCAGTGGCAAACAGCCTTGTTAATATCTTCTGCTGCTGGGGAAACATTTCCTTCTTTCTTTTTTTTTTTTTTTTTTTTTTTTTTTTTAAATTGCGTGGTTGTCTGCTTCCTTTTCATTTTTGTAAGTTAGTAACACTGCAGAGCGCGCTAAAAACGAGATTGATAGCGACCACTGTCGTCAGGGACTCTGGGACATCACATTTCAACATGTGAGGGGGGGGTACAAGTGTTGGGAAAGATAACTAGTGAAATCCATCATGTTGTTCTGATATGCATTTGTAGTTATTTTATATGTATTAATTAATAGAATAAATCAATACAAATAGACACAGAATAATTCCATAAATGTATAAAAAAATTTTAAAAAGCCTTTACATTTTCCCCTGAAGCCGAGGTGTGGTGGCTGCCCCTGAACTAAAGGACAATAAAATTTAATTCAAGACCATTCCACCACTGTTTTCATCTGTAATATTATAAGACAGTGTGCTTAAATGTTAAATGAATACTGCATTCAAACTTACACATTGACTGCAGCAACTTTCTCCCACGCCAATTCTCTCCTTCGCGGCTGCAGCTGTTTTTTTTCCCCGAAATCTGCTCTCATACTCACCATACGCACATATTAACACTTCTAACTCCATTGGCGTGAATTATGTGGATCTTCAGATGCAAACTAATGTTTCCTCAAAGGGATTTTGTAAATTGAAATGTTAAATAAAGTTTAAAAAAAAAAAAAAAAGTATGTCGCTCTTTTGTTGTCACCGGTTGCCATGGTGAATCCTTGTATCAGGGCGCTACTGATGATGGCTTTTTATATCCCTCACGCACGCGCTTAACTCGAGCTTAACAAACTCAGAGTTGATTGAACTAACTCATATCCGCTGTTCTGGAACCGAAAACTCCGACTTTCTTATCTCAGGTTAAGTCAACTCGGAGTTCAGGTTTAAACTCGGAATTTGTTGAACCTGCTTCCTGGAATACCCCTCAGGGCTAACAAAAAAACACAAGAATCCAAAACCATGACACAAGTTGGGTGGAAACAGTACAGACCAGCACGGAGCAAGGGCAAGACAAGACTGGATATACACAGAAGGGTTAACGAGACACAGGTGCAGACAATCAGGGCAAATGGGAACAAGGGAAGTCAAAACAGAACTGAAACACAAAGACACGGATTTCAAAATAAAACAGACCAAACTGTGGCAGACCCCAAGAAGCACCGACCATACAACCTGTACAGAACAATGAAAACACACAATCATGTTCATTTTGTTTACCAGATTGTCTTCATTAAAATAGGAAAAGTCATTAAATATGAAGCCAAAAAAAGGACATCAATCATTTATTTGAAGAGATTAAACATTGTATGGGGTCAGATTGACCCTGAAGATGATGGGAGGCTTAAGAAAACAACGATAAACCACTATCTAATGCAAAAGGGACACAGTGTAAATATACCATACAAGTTTTATTCAAACCACTATGAAATGTCAAGGTTTGACTCGTTTTAAAGAAACTTTGCCCACACTCAGAGTAGCTGTTGGCGTCGCTCCCCATCAGAACTCTGATTCACCAGACTGAGAGCACTTGGGTAGCAGCTCACTGCAGGTAAGACACTTAACTATTCATGAGTATCTCCTCTAAGACAGCCACTCACCTGGCTTTGACAGGTTTTTAGCTTTTAGGCACAACAGACCTGGCTAACCCATTAATCCTGCGTCACTGTACGCCCTCTAGAACCTCTGCAGGACCATTGAAGGGAAGGTTTGTTTGTTTGGCCGGCAGGTCCAAAGATCAGCTGTCACTCTCCAGAATAACTTTATTTTTTAAAAACAGGATTCTGTGTGCATCTGACAGACAGCGAAAGCAAATTCTCTCGTGTGCCGTCTGATAGCCAACACAACCCCCTGAAGGTCAGTTTACAGATGTGGGCCTCTTTTACACAACGCATACAAATATGCAAAAATTATTCTAGGTTTAATTTTATTTAATTTTTCCTATCTAAGAATCCTGCAGTAGCAAAGATAACCTTTTCAAGGATAAACTGTTGTGTAAAACATTCCCTCATTATTATTATATTTTTTTCCTACTAAAAATGCAACAAAAAGTTCAAATAAAAAGTTAATAACAACCTTGTTTTTTACAATATTCCCCATCCCTCCTCCACCCACCACCCAGCAGCAGTATACCATTTCAACAATGGTTCGGTTGGGTCAGATATAACATTTTTCCATATTGCAATTGTGTCCAGTTCATTGTTAATTCTTCCTGTTGACAGGTCTGGGTTAGCTTCCCCCAAGAAGCTTCGAAGCCAGTGGGTCTTTGAAATGCTGCAAGGACGTTTCCAGCGTTGTAACACCCATTCCTCTGCTGCACTTAGTCCTGCCAGCCAGATTTTACAGATTTTTCCCATAAGGCAGAGCTAAGAATCATCATTCAGCCGGTTCAGGTGGTAACTGTACCCTGTCAGCGTTGTCATAATAGTTATTCCCTTCCTCCATAAGTCAAAAATCCTGGTGCAACATGTGCAAAAGAACCGATGGTTCCACAGGGGCAGAATGAGCAGTTTGGATCTGGTGCCATTCCCATTTTATGTCTAAGACTGTGTGCTAGGTATGCTCTCACAGAATTATAAGTGACTTGGATTCTTTGATGCCCCAATAACGTTCTTCCAAATCGTCTTCCATCCTAAATTTTGCCCTAACTCCCTCTGCCAGGCATATATTTCTGAGAAGCTTATCATAAATATGTGAAACTATGCGTCTGGGAGCATTCTGTATTGAACCTAACATGGGACGATCCCCTGAGTGTTTGTTAATCCCACATGGAGACCTCACTAATGTCCTAAAGCATTCTGGTGTATTTTTATTTACCCAATCTTAACAAATGATTTGTTGTTCCATAATGGGGAAGATTTACACCACACATTTGTACCCTTTTCGAACATGTTAGGCTGCTCTAAACACCTGAAGCATATGTGACAGAATTGTCTCACAATGAAACTACTTTCTTTTTTTTTTGAAAGACATATTTATGAGAATAAAATCCTGCAGCCGTATCGGGGCTATTAACTCCAAGTCTGTCCATCCAAGCAGAGATTTTGTTGTTGTCAAGCCAATAACTAAGACCTTTTTAAAATAAATGCCCAGTGATACAGCTTAAAATATGGACATATTAATCCCCCAGTCTTCTCACTGTACTGAAGTGCAGACATTTCAAATTAGATGACTTGGCAGTGCAGCCATAACATTGCATTAAGGCATCTAGTTCCTGTTGGGGATGTGAGTGGCAACCTCCATCTCAGGAAAATAATGTATGAAATAATAATTCACTTTAACTGATATTCCTGCTGGGATGGATGCCGGTAGATGTCATCATCTCCTCCACGTTTTTCAGAATTGATCATTTTTTTAAAGGAGCATGAGGCCGGATTGAGGCAGGATTTATGAAAAAAATTCTTATACGTTTTAAGTTTTCTAGTAATAATGTCAGATGAAGCGTTCCAAACCAAAAAGAATGAGCCCTCTAGCGTATCTCTCCGTTGCCTTGAACAGGCTGTGTGCTGCAAAATGTGCTGCAATTCCGGGCCCGAATTTCCCGCGCTGTCCTGCGGATGTGACGTCACATGACGCTGCATGCACGTTCTCCCCGTTCTCCCGTGCCGGCTTCACTGTTGGCTGCAGTACCCCCAACGGCCGTCGTGGCGGAGGTGGCGCTAATGAGTCTCATTTCTTAAAGGAGCCTCATGCTCCTTTAAGCCACAGCTGATACAGAATCATTTATTTTAACTCCCAAGTAGATGACTAGATAAGTATTAGGGCCAGGCAGGAGAAAAATAAAAATAATATTTTAGAGGAGGAAGATTTTTTTTCATTACGCACAAAAGTCGAAATGGCGAGAAAAAAAGTCAAAATTTCGTGAATAAAGTTGAAATGTTGAGAAAAAAGGTGACATTTCGACTTTATTCTTATTCTCGACATTTCGACTTTTTTCTCGAAATTTTATTTCAACATTAATCTCGAAATTTCGACTTTTTTCTCGAAATTGTATTTAATCTCGACATTTCGACTTTTTTCTCGATATTGTATTTCAACATTAATCTCGACATTTCGACTTTTTTCTCGACATTTCGACTTTTTTCTTGAAGTGCACAATGAAAAGAAATCTTCCCCTCTCAAATATTTTTTCTCCTGCATGCCCCTAATACTCTTCCGTAGACCCCCTCCTCCATGCCAAAGAAATAAATAGATAAAACCCAAACATTTCATGTCTGATAACAAGAGCTTTGTTACAGCTATGGCTGTACCTCCCTCTTCCCCTTTGTTTCCCTGTGTTCTCCCATCCCTTGTGTTTCCTTGTGTCACTCCCTGTGTTTTGTTTTGTGTGGTCATCTGCCACTCACACTCAGCTCCTGGATTCCTCCACACCTGTCTGCCATCAGCTCATCAGCTCCCTCAGTCTCCACACCTGCCATCCATCAACTCATCTCCTCTGCAGTATATCTACACTGGTTTTTCCACCACTCCTCGCCAGATTGTTGTCAAACCTCCGTGGTGCGCACTTCAGGCCGATCCCAGTGAAAACCCTCGTGAAATCTCCTTGCTATTTTTTTATCTTGTTACTGACTGCTTTTTCTGCTGTTCCCCCAGGACCATTATCATCTGCCAGCTCCAAGCAGCCTGTTCTCCCAGCCACCCTCCAGCTCCAAGCTACCCCTGGCTTCCACTCAGCCCTCCATCGTCCTCTCCTCACCACGCCAGCCATTCCCCGTGCCAGCAACCACCTCTGCCCTAACCGGACCCCCTTTTTCCCCTTCCCTTAAAATAAATTCATTCTTCACTCCACCACTGTCTCGCTCTTGGGTTCCCCCTTGTGAGTCGGTCACAGAACAATCTGGCCAGTATGGACCCAGCGGACGTGGATTCACTCCGTCGTGCTCTGGCTTCCCAGGGGACCCTGCTTGGACAACATGACAAGCTTCTTCGTGAAGTAGGGGAGTCATTACAGGCATTAACTACCAGTATTTCCCAACTCCCTGCTTCATCAGCCACTGCTCCTCCAGTCGCTGCTCAACCTGATTCACCCCCAGCTCAGGCCGCTCCAGCGCCGCCTTCCCGGGAACTTCACATCCCGACCCCGGAGCGATACTCTGGCGAGCCGGGAGCTTGTGGACAGTTTTTGTTCCAGTGTGCTCTAGTGTTTCAGCAGCAACCAGCAACATATAGCTCAGGTCAGTCACGCATTGCCTTTATTATGGGTTTGCTTTCCGGGAGAGCAGCTCAGTGGGTTAAAGCGCTGTGGGATAGAGCCTCCCCCGTGCTCTCTTCCTACCCTCAGTTTGTGGCGGAGTTAGAGAAAGTTTTTGACTGTCCCATCCAAGGCAAGGAAGCTTCTAGCAAGCTCTTCTCTTTCCGTCAAGGCTCCAGGTCTGTTGCGGACTATTCCATTGAGTTCCGGATATTGGCAGCAGAAAGTGGGTGGGGAGAGCTAAGTTTGCAGGGAGCATATATGAATGGTTTGGCGGATTACATCAAGGATGAGCTTGCGGCGAGGGATGAAACAGAGGATTTGGACTCCCTTATTTCCCTGGCTACTCGTCTTGACAACCGCCTGCGGCAGCGCCGCAGGGAGAAAGCAGGCCGTCCACAAATTCCCATATCATGCCCTCTGCCTGTGCCTCAACCCAGCTTAGCTCCCCGAGCCATCCCCTGTGCCAGGTCCCGCTCCAGTGACTACTCCAGCTCCTTCTCTTCTCTACCCCCTGAAGAACCCATGCAGTTGGGTCGGGCTCGTCTCTCCCCAACAGAGCGTCAGAGGAGAATGCAAGCTGGAGAGTGCATTTATTGCAGCCAAAAGGGTCATTTCCTTGCCTCTTGTCCCCATCGGTCAAAGGGAACAGGCTCGTCAGTAGCAGTGGGGGTTCTGTCGAACCAAACTCCTTCCTCTCCTAAACCCCGACCCAGAATGCAGTTCAATGCCACATTATGTTGGAACCAATTGTCCCTGCCTCTATCCGCCTTGGTGGACTCCGGTGCGGACGAGAGCTTCATGGATGCCACCCTGGCTGCTCAAACAGGCATCACCAGCGAGCTCCTGGACGTTCCCCTGAAGGCTAATGCCCTCAATGGCCATCTCCTTGCCCATGTGACACACCGTACAAAACCTGTACATCTCATCCTGTCTGGTAATCATCACGAGCACATCCAGTTCCACCTAATTTCCTCTCCCAGTGCCCCCATTGTCTTAGGTCACCCCTGGCTCCGGAAACACAATCCCCATTTCGACTGGTCTGTTGGCAAATTGGTAAGCTGGAGCCCCTTTTGTCTTTCAACCTGCTTGCAGTCTGCTCTTGCCCCAGTAGAGGCCATTGTTTCCTCTCCCCCCTCAGAACCCCTAGATCTGTCAGCAGTCCCAGCTGTTTATCACGATTTGGGTGAGGTCTTCAGCAAACAGCGTGCTCTCTCCCTTCCCCCTCATCGCCCATATGACTGCTCCGTTGACCTCCTCTCTGGGGCTCCCCTGCCTTCTAGTCGTCTGTTTAAACTTTCCCGTCCAGAGAGAGAGACAATGGAGCAATACATTCATGAATCGCTGGCTGCTGGCATCATCCGTCCATCCTCTTCCCCAGTTGGAGCAGGTTTCTTTTTTGTTTCCAAGAAGGATCGCACTCTCCGCCCCTGCATTGACTACAGAGGCCTCAACGCCATCACCATCAAAAATAAGTATCCCTTACCCCTCATCGAATCGGCTTTCGAACCCATTCAGAAAGCCACTGTCTTTTCTAAACTGGATTTGAGAAACGCCTACCACCTTGTCCGGATCAAGGAAGGAGACGAGTGGAAAACGGCCTTCAACACCCCTCTTGGACACTTTGAGTACCTCGTGATGCCTTTTGGTCTGACTAATGCCCCCGCTGTGTTCCAAGCCCTAGTGAACGATGTACTCCGTGACTTCCTCAACAGAACCGTGTTTGTCTATCTTGACGACATTCTGATTTTCTCCCAAGACCCAGAAGAACACATCCAACATGTCCGACGAGTACTCCAGAGGCTCCTAGAGAATGAACTCTTTGTGAAGGCAGAGAAATGCGATTTTCATGCCAGTTCAGTTTCTTTCCTGGGGTACATCTTTGAGGGTGGACAAATGAGAACAGACCCTGCTAAGATCCAGGCAGTGGCTAACTGGCCCAAACCCACATCTGTTAAACAGCTCCAGCAGTTCCTTGGCTTTGCTAATTTCTACCGCCGCTTCATCAGAGACTACAGTCGGGTGGCCGCACCCCTAACCAGACTCACCTCCACTGCGAGCGCTTTTTCTTGGACCCCTGAGGCCGAGGCGGCCTTCTCTGGTCTCAAAAGGCTCTTCACTTCAGCGCCTGTGCTCATCCACCCAGACCCCACTCGTCAGTTTATTGTGGAGGTCGACGCATCCGGCTCTGGAGTCGGGGCTGTGCTCTCTCAGCGTTCTGCCACCGACCAGAAGTTGCATCCTTGTGCTTTCTTCTCCCGCCGTCTGTCACCGGCAGAGATGAATTATGATGTTGGGAACCGGGAACTGCTGGCTGTCAAACTCGCTCTGGAAGAATGGAGGCACTGGCTGGAGGGGGCCGAACATCCGTTCGTCGTATGGACTGACCACAAGAACTTGGCTTACATCCAGACAGCCAAACGCCTCAACTCCCGTCAAGCTCGCTGGGCCTTGTTCTTTGGTCGCTTCTCCTTCACACTTACCTATCGTCCAGGCTCTCGAAATCTGAAGCCAGATGCCCTTTCCCGCCAATTTTCCTTGGCAGAGGCGCCCTCCATCCCTGACACCATCCTTCCTGAGACGTGTGTGGTGGCAGCAGTTACATGGGAAATCGAATCCATTGTCAGGGATGCTCAACGGGCTCAGCCAGACCCAGGTAACGGGCCCCCCAATCGTCTCTTTGTGCCTAGCTCCGTCCGTTCCCAAGTCCTCCAGTGGGGGCACACTTCCCGGTTTGCTTGCCACCCCGGAGCTGCCCGTACCCTGTCCCTCCTTAAGCGGCATTTCTGGTGGCCTTCAATGGATTCTGACACCCGTGCCTTTGTGTCCGCCTGTACGGTTTGTGCCCGTGCCAAGGCCTCTCACCAACCACCTGCCGGGTTACTCCGTCCCTTGCCAGTCCCAGCTCGTCCATGGTCTCACATAGCCCTCGACTTTGTTACCGGACTTCCACCTTCACAAGGTAATACCACTATACTAACCATTGTGGACCGGTTCTCTAAATCTGTGCACTTTGTACCTCTCCCCAAGCTCCCGACGGCCTTGGAGACCGCTGACCAGTTGGTGTACCATGTCTTCCGTCTCCATGGCATACCCTCCGACATTGTGTCTGACCGTGGACCCCAGTTCATCTCGCAAGTCTGGAAGGCCTTTTGCCAGGCCCTCGGCGCCTCGGTGAGTCTGTCGTCCGGTTATCATCCCCAGACTAACGGTCAGACGGAGCGGGCCAACCAGGACCTGGGCGCTGCGCTTCGCTGTGTTGTTTGTAGGAACCCCTCCTCCTGGAGCACCCACCTGCCATGGATTGAGTATGCACACAACTCCCTGTCAAGTGCCGCCACGGGTATGTCACCGTTCAAATGTGCCTTGGGCTTCCAACCACCTCTGTTTCCAGCCTTGGAGGAGGACATCTCCGTCCCTTCGGTCCAAGCTCATCTTCGCCGTTGCCGTAAGGTCTGGAAGGATGCCCGTGCGGCCTTGCTCCGCACTGCTGACCGCAATCGCCGCATTGCTGACCGCCATCGGACACCGGCCCCTAACTACAAACCAGGTCAGAAAGTGTGGCTCTCTTCCAAGGATCTCCCCTTGCAAACCTCTTCCAAGAAACTCACACCCCGTTATGTTGGTCCATATGAGATACTTTCTGTCATAAATCCCACCGTTGTCAAGCTCAAGCTTCCTCCTCACATGAGGGTTCACCCTGCTTTTCACGTCTCCCAGTTGAAGCCGGTCTCCACTAGCCCACTGTCTCCTCCAGCTGCTGCCCCCCCACCCCCCCGCATCATCGATGACCATCCGACCTACACTGTCCGGCGGTTGTTGGACGTGCGCCGCCGCGGCAGGGGCTTCCAGTATCTGGTTGACTGGGAGGGTTATGGGCCTGAGGAGCGCTGCTGGGTTCCTCGTCGGCATATTTTTGCTGCGTCCCTGGTCCGGGACTTCCACCGTGAGCACCCTGACAAGCCTGGTGGGTCGCCTGGTGGCGCCCGTTGAGGGGGGGGTACTGTTACAGCTATGGCTGTACCTCCCTCTTCCCCTTTGTTTCCCTGTGTTCTCCCATCCCTTGTGTTTCCTTGTGTCACTCCCTGTGTTTTGTTTTGTGTGGTCATCTGCCACTCACACTCAGCTCCTGGATTCCTCCACACCTGTCTGCCATCAGCTCATCAGCTCCCTCAGTCTCCACACCTGCCATCCATCAACTCATCTCCTCTGCAGTATATCTACACTGGTTTTTCCACCACTCCTCGCCAGATTGTTGTCAAACCTCCGTGGTGCGCACTTCAGGCCGATCCCAGTGAAAACCCTCGTGAAATCTCCTTGCTATTTTTTTATCTTGTTACTGACTGCTTTTTCTGCTGTTCCCCCAGGACCATTATCATCTGCCAGCTCCAAGCAGCCTGTTCTCCCAGCCACCCTCCAGCTCCAAGCTACCCCTGGCTTCCACTCAGCCCTCCATCGTCCTCTCCTCACCACGCCAGCCATTCCCCGTGCCAGCAACCACCTCTGCCCTAACCGGACCCCCTTTTTCCCCTTCCCTTAAAATAAATTCATTCTTCACTCCACCACTGTCTCGCTCTTGGGTTCCCCCTTGTGAGTCTGTCACAAGCTTGCCTGCAATGGGGACCCATTGGCCGCATCCTTATTCTAATATCAATCATGTGAGCTAAAGAAGTGGATCCCGCAAGTTTAATTATTGCTTTCTTGTCTTTCTTTTTTCTGCAGAAAGATATTTCTCCTCCAACAGTGCAGCTTCCATCATGTGTTATTCCGAGTATATTTTGTGGATTTTGAGGAAACACTAATTTCCTTCCCCATCTTTCATTTCTCCTTCTGGCATCTCGGGTTCTTTATTTCCATTTCCTTTCCTCCATAGTTCCTCGCTTCCCATCATGTCCATGTGCCTCCTGCTAGCTCTCTCCCTCCAGTAGCCATCCTTCTTTCTTCCTTTAATGTGCTCTCACTCTGTCAGCCTGCATCCCCTTCAGCTCCAGGAGACGACAGGCTGAAGCAGGTTGTTATTAATCTCGCTTGTTCTCCCCGGGGTTCGTACCAGCTGATTGACAGGAGGGATCTCCCGGAGAATGCAAAGACCAGCAGCACTGATCCACCGGAGAGGGCAGGAGAAACAATGACGGACAAAGACGAGAGGTGGGGAGGTGAAAAGAAGATGGAGATTAGAACACTAAATGATTCAAAGAAAAGGAGAACAGAATGGAAGATGAATAATGGACAGAAATTATTAGAGTGCTGACGTTGGGTTATTCTTGCTGTATCTGAATAAAATCAAACCGATGCCCCTCGCTCTTTTCATTTTTATCCACTTTGATGGAAACCAGACTGACAGCTGGAGATTTCCAATTATTCCATCTAATATTCACACACTAGGTGGTACCCTTCACCTGTAAACAAACACCCTGCATACATATCAATGACAGCGATGCAGGGCGAGCGACGGGGACTTGTTAGGTTTGGCGACAACAGAAACGAGGACATGTTAAATTGATAGAGACTTTATCTCTGCAGCCAGAAGCTATATTGTGTTTTATTTTTGGTTGTTTTTTTTTTTTTTTTTTTTTTTTGCAGTTTTCTTCCGGTTGAATAAGAAGGCCTTGCATCCCCTCACCTCCTCCCTCCACAGGCTACCGCTACACCTGACACAAACAAAAGAGATATGAGGAAGGTTAATGGGGTTCAGGTGCGGCTGCTTGTTAACAGGCTCTTCCTGTCAGCCGGACACGGGGGTTCCAGGTTTCAAGAGTGCACTCAAGGAAAAAGGTGCCAGACAACTAGGCTGCAAAAGCAGTTATACAACATAGTTGTTGATACAGTGACAGTTTTTAAATTATTTGTAGTTCTGGAGGCTCGGGGTTTGAAGTTTTGTGCAACCCTGAGTCACTTGGAGAAAGATTTTCTTTTTCTAACTCTGTCTATAAATAATGACTCCCTGAAGCAGTGAGTCTGGTGCTCGAAGGATGTCCACTTGTTTTGTAAACGTCCCATGGACAACAGAAAGCAGGCCATTATCATTTCAAGCTTTCCTGGGAGACTGGAACCATTTTCCTTTCTACTATCAGAGCTGCTCGAACCCTCAATCATCAGAAAACTGAAGCATTTTCTTTGTCCTTATAGCGGTTTGTATTCACTGATTAATGTGTGTTTTTTAATTATTCATTTTAATTATCTGACACGTTTTTTTTGCATCATGTTTATTGTTCTTAATTTAGTGTTTAAGTTGACATTGTTTTATTTCATCTGTGCAATTAGTGGAGCGTTCTGGTCAACTTGTGTATAAACGTCCCACATAAATAAGCAAAGCTTTTTTCTCTCTGTAGTGTCTCTGACTGAGGACTCTGTTGCTGAGTCACTGTTGTGAAGAGGATTCTCCGGGTTGGCCATAATCTCCAGAGGGTCCAGAACCGTCCCTAGACCAGAACCAGCCTTATTTATCAGTGTGTTCAGTTTCTTTAAGTCTCTGGCTCCTATGCTGCTCCCCGGCAGACGACTGCAGATGTGACTGAACTCAACACAACAGACGTTTTGCTGCAAACTCTGAAGGACCCGAGCTTCCTGCAGAAGGTCCTGTCTTATAAACAGCACCGGTGTCTCCAGTCCAGTCCGGCATTCCAGATGAACACCGAAGTATTTATACTCCTCCACCTTTGAGTCAGTATAGCTTACTTTTTAAATCGTTTCAATTTTATCGGTGATTTACACATTTTCTAAGCGAATGGCTCAATGAAGGCTGAGAAAATATCAACAAAAGATCTTAACAGTCTGGTGAAACAAATTAATAACATAAATCTGTTTAAAAAGAAATACAAAAAAATATTTATAAACAGGTATATGGAAGAGTAAATGGGTTAACGAGGAGTGTGAAAAACAAATAAAATAGGGAAAAATTGTATATTATACTTGCTTAAGATATGTTTAGATATTTATGTGGCTATTTATGTAGTATATATTATCTGTTGAGAGGGATAGTAAAAATTATGTAATATATATTATATATTTATTGGGTATGTAGCATATATATAGGGATATCTATGTAGTTTATATAGTGTATATTTATATAGATGTATATAATAGTTGTATTTTCTAGATATTGATATAATATTTATGTAATATTTATATTGTCTATATACTTATATGGATAATTATGTAATAATAGGCATGTTTACGTAGTATTTATATAGATTATATTTATATGGATATTGTGTAGATATAATAATAGCAATAATGTAAATCCATACAGTTATAAAGGGGTAGGAACTAGGAAAAAGTGTACACTTCTTCCTACTCCTTTTTTTTCGAACATACTGTATGTGAATATGAAGATGTAAATGTTTATCTTTTTATTATTATTTTTAGTTTCATTTTATATACATGTTTGAAATAAAAAATTCATTCATTCATTCATTCATAACTTGGAAGGGTCACATCCCCCAAACCTGCCATGACCAACTATCCGGATTCCACTTCGTTCACGGAACATCTCATTACGTTCTTCATCCGTTTCAATGGCAGCATCCCGCCTTCCACCTCCTCCCATGAACCCTTCATCCTCAGAAAGATGCTGGTGAACACCATCCTGGACAGAGTCGAGCCACACAAAGCCTCTGGAGGAGACAAGCTCAGACTGAGCCACTCGGCTAGGTGGATCCGACTCTTAAAGCATCGTGTGCCGCTTTTCCACTAGTACCTACTTGGCTCTACTCATCTCAGCTCAGCTCGACTCAACTCGGCCAAGTTTCTTTTCCATAACAATTCAGCACCTGGAGCAGAAGTAGGAGGTTGGAGAGAAGCTGCTGTGACGTATTTGATTGTGTGATGTAAACGAAGAAGACAACAACACTAAACATGTAGAACCTGGAGGAGATGATAGATGTGCTGCTGGGTCTATGGCTTGTGTTCAATATCAAGTTATAAATGAAAGCGAGAGAAGCTTCAAGCGGTGACACTTTTTACTGTTTTTAGTTTGTCTTGGCGCTGCTGAAAAGTCTGTTGGTAGCTGCGGAGAGCTATGAAGTGACAGAGCTCCTGGTAGATCTGGTCGTTCCTTATCCCCCGTCTAGATCCCTTTTTAATTCTCTCCTCAACCACCAGGTTTATGAACATCTGCACCATCAGAAACAGGCTTTTGCTGCCATTGCTGGTCGAATAAAATGAACAAGAAGCCGCCGTCAGAGTCGCTCTTTCGCTGATGTCACATCCTGACTCAGACGTCTGACTCCAACCCCCCGACCAATCGGTGGCCTGTAGTGTGATGATGTCAGATACAGCCGACTCAGCCGCTTAGAACCTCGGCAGAATAGTTACAGAAAAGTATCTACTCGGCACGTTATGGCCCTTTTCCACTAGTCCCGCCTCACCTCGGTTCTACCCGCCACGGCCCCGTCTTGCGCTTTTGCACTAGGGGCTGAGACGGGTAGAGCCGCTCCAAGCCGATACTATTTCTGTAACCATTCTGGCGAGGTTCTAACCGGGCTGAGCCGGGACTATATCTGACGTCACCACCCTCCGCGCCACTGATTGGTCGGGGGGCCGGGGCCGTCAGACGTTTGAATCAGGAAGCGGGAGTCAGCGCGAGCGCGACTCGCGGCTCGCTGCGATTTTATTATAAAGCGCAAAACGTCTGTTTGGTGATCCAACTCTGAGGTGCAGATGTTCATAAACCTGGTGGCTGAGGAGAGAATTAAAAAAGGGATGTAGACGGGCTGTTTTACTCTCAGCCGCTCGCGGCTCCAGCTGATTTCTGATCAGCGCCGACATGAACAAAGCGGTTGCGCAATCAAGTACGTCACAGCAGCTTCAACCCAACCCCCCCACTTCTCACCTGGCTGTGGAAAAACAAACGGGGACAAAATGGGTAAAGGCGTGACGAGCCGAGTCGGGCCGAGTAAGTCCTAGTGGAAAAGCGCCATTAGACCCCTAGTGGGAAAGAACCAAACCAAGGCGAGTGGAGTCGGGCTGAGTAGGTACTAGTGTAAAACTGCCATCATAGACCCTGGGTGGAAAGAATCAACCATCATTCCTATCCTGAAAATGAAACTCTCCTATAAGCACCGCTTTAAGTGACCTCCGGGGGGCACACAGCCAATCACGGCTGTGATGTTGACCTGGCTTCATAAAGGCTCAAAGAGGACAAGATCTGGAGCATCTGGAGTAAATGATGATATCATCATGTAAAGGTCAGAACTCCCTTGCTATAAGTTTTCAGAGGCTTTCAGAGATATTTGTAGGAAATGCAATGGGCCACCATTAGAGCAGTTCATGCCCCACAGTTGTGTCGGGTCACGGCTGCAAGGGGAAGATAATGTTGTGAAGCACCAAACCCATCAAGCAAAGATGAACCCAGGCTTCTCTGAGTAAGCTGATATCTTTCTTCTAATGCAAGTCATCCCCAATGTCTTATTTTGTAGATGCAGAATTCTTTTTTAAGAGTATGGATTCATATCTAACATTTTTCTAACACTGATGATGTGTTTTAATAATTCAATGTAAAAGTGGCACTCATACGTTTCTGATGGAAAGAAATGTCTCACATTCTCAACTAATGCTTTTCTGCTTCTTTCTGCTTTTTTTTGCTTTCTCATTCAGAGTTGCCATCTTTTATCTGCATGGCGTGCTTTTGGTATAGCTTGTTTTTGTTCCCCTCCAGTAGACTCCACAAGTTCAGGCATGAGGACTTTTTGGATTTCACACGTTTTTGAATGTGCTTCATGTTACCTCAATAATTTGATATCCAACATGTTCATGCAGAGACTCTGTTTACGGCTGGTCAGTATATTGAGACATATTTTGAGGTAAAAGCTAATATCATATAAATGAAGTGGCGTGGGTTTGCACAGGCCAGGCCCTAATACTGAAAGTAAATCTATTTTTTCAAGGACATTTTACATGTTAACACCATGAAGGTTAAAGTTAATAAATGTGGCTGCATGACACTTTGAATTTGGCTCGTGGATTTGATTGAAAACTGGCCTTGTTCTTTGTAATTTCTGTACAAATGACAAACCAGGCAGGCAGGCTAGCTGGATCATGTTTTTGTCCCATATTTGTATGATAGACAGCAGGAACTTACATCCTTCCACATGAGGCACCGATCCTCAGGACCTGAATGACCACAGACCCAGTGGCACTGACCTCCGTCCTCTACAGATGCAGGATACAGGTTGTAGTATCGTAGTTAATTATTTGTCATTTATAATATACAATAGAACAGCCGAGCAGAAAACTGTTCTATTTGCCTTTTAGAGCCCAGCAGAAACTGCTACCAAACTGCATTCAGGAATTGTTCCAAATAAAAGAAACCCGCTATGACCTGAGGGGGAAACTCATGTTTGAGATGACGACAGCAAGAACAAATATTAAAAAGAGATGTACATCCATTAAGGCTAGAGAAATTTGGAATAGTTGTGATAACGACCTAAAAATGTACAGTTATATCTTCAAGTTTAAGTATATGTTTAAAGAAAATGCTGTAAATAAATATAAAACACTATAATTATAAAGTATACTATCAAAAACATTCTAGAATGTGAAATTTTATATTTTGTCTTACTTATTTTTGTCTTCTTTATGTATTGTTTGTTTCCACGGAGTAATGCTAATGTCTCATATTTAAGTCGATCATAAGAAAAAAAGGGTAGGCACTATAAGCTACGGCTTCAGCCTACACCTTTTCGGCAAAAGAAATGTTTTTTTTTACCTTTTCATCTTGTTTTGTAAAAAAATGTGTACAAGCCGAAATAAATATTCATTCATTCATTCATTCATTCATTCATTCATTCATTCATTCATTCATTCATTCATTTACATTTGTTAAATACTCCATGGAAGGGATACGTGCTACGATTATGGTTACAGTACCTAAGAGTCCAGTAGAGGGCGACTTGTTATTGTTGAAAGCAAATTGTCAAGATTAAGGCCCAATCTCAATACTCCCCCTACTTTTCTTCACTCGCCCTTCTTTTCTCCACTCGCACTTCTTTTCTTCCCTAACCCCTAAAAAAGAAGGGGGAGATTTTAGGGCACTTGAGATCTAGGGCACTTGGCCCAGGTGCCTGTCCCATTTCTCCTACTCCCCCTCGTTTTCATCCCTAACCTGAACAGGAAGCAGAGAGCCAAAAGCTGTTTTAATTTCAGCTGTAGCGCTGTTAATATGGCACTTTATTAAGTTTTAATATTTTTTCACGCATAAAGGTAACCTTAAGATCCGCAACCGGGGCTCAGTTTATCCAAATAACGCCGATGTTTTCGGAGATGAGAAGAGCCGCGCCCCCGCCGGACATGTTTGCGTTGCTCGCTGCTTGCTCCCCAGATCCAGCAAATTTCCAAAGTTTTTTTGGTCAGGGGCGTGGTTTGCTGGCCCATCTTTTCATTGCATCAACAAATCTCCGACTCTTTCAAATGACGTTAAATCTTTATAAACAACATGAAATGCTTGGGATTTGTTCTGTAAATTAATTTATGCATATTATTATTTTTTATACATTAAAAAAAAACTTTTTTATATTATTATTGTTTTATATATATACGAGAGGTGCCGGATCTGCCCAAATAAGTTCCGGAACGCAGGGAGGCCAAAATCGAGAGGTGCCGGATCTTGTTCCGGCAGGATCCGGCACAAATTAACCCTTGTTTAGCTGTGATTACTGGTCAAAATGCAGCCGATAGCTAGAGGTAGGCTAGTAACGCAGAAGATCAGTTCAGCTGACGAGAACATGTAATGATGTACATATAAATGTAAAGACACAGAGGCAGATGGATTTAGTGTAGGTACCATGTATCGAGAAACAAAAACAACACAAATTAATCAAATGTTGCAAAATAAATATCGCCACGTAAATAATAATATACTTTCTTCAAGTACTGATATTATTCAAAATAACAAAAATATAAACAATGACTTGGCTTAGTTAGCTCATGTCAGACATTAGGCAGGTATTGGTGCACCATTAGCTTCAATCATTCATTCTGTTCCACACTATTCACTTAAGTATGAAATGAATAAAAAAATGACTAAATCAACTCAAAACCATCCCAAAAAGCAAACCACCAAAATATAAACACAATGAATGTGTGGTCCCCAACAAAATACACAGGTTTAAAGTTCACTGTTCTTCAGCACATGTCAATGCAGTCAGTCAGTTTTATTAGTCCATTAGTCAATTAGTCAATCCGGGTGCTTGGCCCAAGTGTATGGATGAGTGAATGGGGCAAAAGAGATGAATGGGGGGGAGTTTTGCTGCAGTGGCCAACCTTAACCAAAAATCAACCTATTTGACCATAATTCAACGTTGAATTCATATCTTGAACCCAGATTCAGATCCAGACAGGAAGTGGGGCTCTTTATAATTATGTAGAGGACATGGCTCCGGGGGCAAAGAGACATTCTATCCATCACCTTTTACACCCCTCAGCATTCATGGTCAACTTACTGAGCACGTCCCAGGTTTTAGATATCTGGGAACGGAGATTGATTCCAGTTCAACTGTTTCACATCATGTTGACTCTGTTTCTAAGAAGTCACATCAGCGCCTTCACCTCCTGAGGAAATTAAGAACCTTTAAAGTCAGCAGACACATTTTAACTCTGGTGTACACTTCATTGATTCAGTCCACGCTCTCCTTTTTAATATTTCATCCTCGTATAACTTTCTCTCCATTAAACTCAAAACCAAACTCTCCCATTAAATCAGTCTGGCCAGAAAAATGACTGGTTCAACTCAAACATCACTTTCTGAATGATATCATTGACTACGTTTACATGCAGTCACAATTCGGGTTATTGCTAATATTCCGGTTACTGAAACATTTGGAATATTCCGTTTACATGCGTGAGCAAACAGGGTTATCCCTGTATACATGCTAATTAATCATTCGGGATATCTGGATCAAACCAGCGACGCGCGGAGAACGTGATGACGCAATTACTGTCATTTCCGCTTCTTCTTCCTGTATCCAAATTCAAAACAAATGCTGCTTCACGCAACTTTTCGCTCACCTTCTTGTAAATCTCGCTATCCCGGTACTTTCTACCGTCTACAAATGCAGAAATGTTCATATCCTTCATTACATTTATGAAGTGATTAGTCTCCTCCTGGTCTTGCGTTTCCCTGTGTTTATAAGAACGTCCTGGACTCAAAAGACCAGGATTCCTTGCGAACAGAGCATGCGAAGAAAACAAATTCATGTTCCGTTTGATCGGGATATTCCGTTAGGCGTTTACATGACCCAACATTCGGGTTTTAAAATGAGTAACCCAGGGGTCATATTCGGGTTTTTAAAAACCCGAATATGAGCAAATTCGGGTTATTCAAAGGGGTTATTGGTGTTTACATGGCCGTGCAAATTCGGGTTTTAAAAGTGTTATTGACTGCATGTAAACGCAGTCATTGTGCTGTGATCAGGAGAGCCTCCCTGATCTCAGAACACCCATCACCCCCTCCTCCACCACTTAAAACTTACAACACAGAAGTTGAGACCAAGCTGGCAGCAGGCAATTTACGGTGAAAAAGGGCTCACTTGACTTTCTTGTCACATAGAGGATTTAATACCGAGTTAACCCGGTCGCACACAAATGAAACCGATACATTGATTTGAAAATGGTGTTGGGAAGAGAAAAACACAGTCTGCATGCATCAGCAGCCGTGTGTAGACTTCAGTTTCTTGACTGTTTTACGTCTCGCTGTGAGACCGGGGTGAAGGTTCAGATGCTCAGCAGTTCTTCCCAAACAAAGAGGGTGAAATATGTTTTACAGTCTGTTCCCCTGAGACTCTAACACCTTTACTCAACCTTTACTCAACTGACTCAAAACTGAATGCTTTAAAATTCTTATTTCTCATCAGCTCTTATCGTATTTGATTAGAAATGTGGTTGTAATAACCAGAAGAGAGGAATAAAGGGATGAAACAATTGACACAGAATAACCATTTTTCCACAGAAATACAAATAGTAACCTGCCTGAATAAACTTCAATATTCATGTAATTTCTTTCACACCTTTTAGACAAGCATTTATTAAAATAATTTTATGAATTCTACTGAGGATTCAGAGCAGGAGAGAGATGAAAGGTGTTGTAGGAGGGAGACGTCACGTATCGATCGACTAGTAAACACACATGTGGAAAGACAGCACAAAGTCTGAATATTTACCGAGGTTGCAATCAGCATCCTGATCTTTTCACTTGAAGTCAAAGTGAGTCAAAAGGATAGAGTTTAAAATCTTACTGCTGGTCTACAAAGCACTGAATGGTCTTGGACCAAAATACATGCTGGATCTGTTAGTTCCTATGAAGCTCCCAGACCCCTGAGGTTCATCTGGATCTGGTTTGTTGTGGTTCCAGAACCAGAACCAAGCAAGGTGAGGCAGCGCTCAGTTATTCTGCTCCTCACCGGTGGAACAAACTTCCTGTAGACCTGAGGTCTGCTCCAACTGTAGATCCTTTAAATCAGGCCTAAAAACATTACTGTTTACTGAAGCGTACTCTTAAATTAAATACTTACCTGCTGTACTCTACTGCCCTTACTTTTTAACAACGTGTGCTTTTTATTATTTTACCTCTTTTCTTATCATTTTATTTCATTTTAGTTGTTATTTAAATGTACTCTTAAATTAAATACTTATGATTTTTGAAAACCGCTAGTTATGGATAAGCCCTGAATGCAGGCATTGTGACGTAGAATTGTCAAATTGGTTTGATTCACCGCACGAATCGGCACAGATTACTTTTGTAATACTGTATTTGACCTGGTCTTTATACGTTTTGACCGTATAGAAACGTAATTCTCGTCAGTGTTATAGCACTTTAACATTAAGCACAAAGCACTTTTACTGGCAGTAGCTTGGATATTTTTAACTGCACACCCTATGTATGTATGTATGTATGTATGTATGTATGTATGTATGTATGTATGTATGTATGTATGTATGTATGTATGTATGTATGTATGTATGTATGTATGTATGTATGTATGTATGTATGTATGTATGTATGTATGTTGTCTTTTAATGCTGCTCCTTATGCCTTTTAAATTGCCCCTCGGGGACAAATAAAGTGTTTTGAATTGAATTGAATTGAAGTGGTGTGAAATAAGACCTGGAAACAGGCATTGTGGCATAGAATTGTCAAATTGGTTTAATTCACTGTACGAATTGTTACAGATTACTTTTGTAATACTGTATTTGACCCGGTCTTTGTACGTTTTGACCGTTTAGAAACGTAATTCTTGTCATTGTAAGAATGAGATGTACCTGCTGTACTCTACTGCACTTACTTTTTAACAACTTGCGCTTTTTATTATTTTACCTCCTTTCTTATCATTTTATTTCATTTTATTTTTTATTTACTGTTTAATTGTGTCTTGCTGCTTTTAATGTTGATGTAAAGCACTTTGAATTGCCTTGTGTTGAATTGTGCTATACAAATAAACTTGCCTTGCCTTGCCTCACTATGAACTCATGAGTGTTTTTCTTCAAAGCTTTGTAACATTTTTCCCCCCATTCACTCGTATCCAACAGTGCTGATTCTTGCAGCTCCCATCAGGAAAAGCTGCTGCTCGTCATTCGATCTTAACTTTGATGCAGGTGTTACGGGTCCCAAGGGTGAGGACTGTGGTAACAAATATGTTTACCTGTAAAAGCAGGTGGAGTGCGGAGCAATTAAAGCACGATGCGTCTCTGTCCCCCGCCAAGTCTCTTCTTTATTTACAACATCATCATATTTACACAATAAACTGTGTTTAACACATTAAACACATGGGTTCTATTTTCAAATATCACGTCCCATTCTACTCTTCCTTTTTCAGTTATCAACAACTTAAATTTTAGTAAATACATTACTTCTTATTTACTCCAGCATTCTACCAGTCAAAAACCACTATACACACTGTTACAATCTTCAGTGGGTGGAAATACCTCTTGATTATCTCTGTGGTATCCACAGGATTACCCAACGTGCTTGTTTTGATCATATTTAAACATTTTGTGAAAATAATATATAAACATTTTACTAACACATGCTAAATGAACCAAATATCCACCATAAACTTTGTTCATTTAGTGGTTTTTACCGTGTTTTACCGAGCGTTTACCTTGAACGTGCTCTACACGTGCTTTTCACGTAATGGCGGCGGCTGCCCGCATGTAATGGCGGCCGTCAAACCTTCCCGTTTCCCCATTTCCCACAAAATTAACAAAAACACTTAAACTCTCTTCCGTCCTTCCTTTCTTATAACAGAAAACTACCATTTCCACTCACATTCGTCGGTCTCAACCCATATACTAACCTGTAAAAGCAGGTGGAGTGCGGAGCAATTAAAGCACGATGTGTCTCTGTCCTCCGCCAAGTCATTTCTGAAGTGACTGAGGCAGGTGCATCACTTTTACAGAACCCCAGAACCCCTGGAGTGACCACAACGTTCCGCCCCGCTGCTTCCCAAACGTTAAAAAAAACGTTCCCAGACATTATAAATAAAATGGTGTCCCATTTATACATATATATATACAAAAAATCACATTATTGTGACCACTCCCTAACAGGGGTGTCACACAGGGTTCAGTCTCTGGCTGCACTCTGCTGACGCCGAGCACAAATCCCTCACAGATGCAACATGTGAGAAGAAGTGCAACATGATATGTTTTAATAAAAGCAAAACGCTCTGTTGTAAAACTCACAAATCTCGGGGTGTCTTCAAATCCGTTTGGTTGTGCTTACAGCAAAACTTTCGCAGGCAGAGATCAGCAGTTGGAATGAGCACAACCGAGAGGGGATCATTAAAGAAGAGAATGAGTAGACAAAAGATGAAAGAAAAAATAAAAATCAATATGCTCACATGAATTAGGGCCAGGAGGAAGCTTTAACATCTCTGAGAATACACTGCACACACCTGCTGGGAACAAAAGTTTTAAGACTTTAATAACACATTGTTGGATTACCAGAGTTTTCAGGCTTTAAAATCTGACTGAAGAATATTTTCAGCTTCCTTGGTTCTGCTGATAAGAGTGATTCTTATGCATAAATAATTTACCTGCTTACAAGCTTTGTGAATTAAAATGCAAAGCTTTGATCTGAACTGCCTCCTTCATCTTTTACGACTTTGGATGTTAAATTTCATGTTTTTTTTTGTTTTTTGTCCTTTTGGAAATAACTAAATAAACCTCATCCGTCATCACTTCAGAAGTCACAAGCGAGTACGACGAAACTGCGAGGAGTCATCAACGGAGTCGTTCGATGAAATATTCACACGGCGGTGATAAATCTCTGACTGTGCGCTGACTGACAGAGCAGCTTGCACCGTCGTGGCGTTCACCGGGGCATTTTCGGGCTCCCCTGTGAGCCGGTACTCCGACTGCTGCTGCAGTCACAGTTAAAGCCAAGAATCAAGCGTGTCAGACTCCAGAGACCCGTCTTCCCCCAGTCCCGGAGCTCAGCCTGGAGGTTTCAGCAGACTCGTTTGAGGAGGCCATGTGTGCCAGCAGCCATTATTTATGGCTTCTTGTTTCACGAGGTTCCAATCCTCTGGAGTTCACATTAATTCAGTGGTGCTGGCTCCGCAGCGGTACCCTAACAGCTCTCACCTGTCTTCGCTCCACAAAGCCGAGCCCTGCTGTTCTGCTGCTACACTCCTAAGTTTTGATCCAGAGCTCTCCAGCCCGAGTCAAAAAACTAATCCTGTGTCAGTGCTCATATAATCCTGCAGTTTCACCTCTTCCTTATTATTCATCTTACACTTGAGAATTCAAATTCACAGTGCAACTTCACTGTCTTTCGTGATGTAGTGCACGTATTCTGTTAACCACTCTTAAGTGCTTTCCCTTCACCCTTGCACCTGCATACATTCAAATTCAATTCAAAAATACTTTGTTAATCCATAAAGGGAAATTAATTGAGCTCTCTGTACAGCACTTCTTCCTCTATATGCTAATTTGAACTATGCATTTCTCTATTATAGATCAATCTTTGGATCGAAATGTTCAAGAAGAAACAAACATAAAATTTACAGGATTTTATTTTATTTTATTTGTATTGCGTCTATTACAATACAAGTTGTCTGTAGGATCTTTCCAGAGACCAGAACATGACCCCCAATCAATGATTACATAAACAATAGCAGGCAAAAACTCCCCTAGAGAGAGAAACACCTTAAGACAAACAATGGCAAGAAAAACCCCCCTTTAGGAGGGAAGAAACCTTGATCAGCAGGGCAGCAGCTCATGAAGCTCTGGCCTGCAAACATGCACAAAAGAGAAAAGGAGGAGGGGGGCAGACCAGCACAACAAACTACGAGAACAATGGAGAACAATGATGGTGATGAAATACTTATAATTTATAACTGAAAAAGGAAAGAGACGGAGGGGTGATGATGGGCACCGCTCAGTGGATCATGTTGGAGTCCCCCTGCAGCGTAGCTCTATAGCAGAAGATCTAGGATGAAGCTCTGTTTCAGACCAGCTGCTCTAGTCTGGTCCTGCAGCTGCAGCCATGACTACTGGCCCTAAACCGCTAGAGTTTACACTAACTAGAGGTTTACTAACACTAACTAGAGGTTTACTAGCACTAACTAGAGGTTTACTAAACACTAACTAGAGGTTTACTAAACACTAACTAGAGGTTTACTAAACACTAACTAGAGGCTTACTGAACACTATCTAGATATTTACTGAACACTATCTAGATATTTACTGAACACTAACTAGAGGCTTTACTAAACACTAACTAGAGGCTTTACTAAACACTAACTAGAGGCTTTACTAAACACTGACTAGAGGCTTTACTAAACACTAACTAGAGGCTTTACTAAACACTAACTAGAGGCTTTACTAAACACTGACTAGAGGCTTTACTGAACACTAACAAGAGGATTACTGAACACCAGCTAGAGGTTTACTGAACACTAAGGCCCAATCCCAATTCAACTTCACTCGCCCTTCTTTTCTCCACTCGCCCTTCTTTTCTTCCCTAACCCCTAAAAAAGAAGGGGGAGATTTTAGGGCACTTGAAATCTAGGGCACTTGGCCCAGGTGCCTGTCCCATTTCTCCTACTCCCCCTCGTTTCCATCCCTACCCTGATCAGGAAGCAGAGAGCCAAAAGCTGTTTTAATTTCAGTTGTAGCGCTGTTAATATGGCACTTTATTAAGTTTTAATATTTTTTCAGACATAAAGGTAACCTTAAGATCCGCACCCGGGGCTCAGTTTATCCAAATAATGCCTGTTAAGAAATTTGACCCGAAGTTTTCGGAGATGAGAAGAGCCGCCGCCCCCGGGGAGCAGCAGCAGCTCACAGCCCCCCCGGCTGTGAGCTGACGTGTCAGACGTGTCCGCCGGGTCAAGCTGCTCCGTCGCCCCGGGAGAGAAACCTGCAGCTCCGTTGAGAATTACGCCGGCTGAAATAAATCATTTAGGAAGATGTTGGTTTAATAGATGAAATCTAACAGTTGTAGCTATGCCTGTTAAGAAATTTGCTCCGAAATTTCAAGATTTCTGTCTGCCGGCTCCAGAGCTTGGGTCCGCGTTAAATCGACGGTACGGCGCGCGTCGCCGCGTACATCGACGCAGACCTTACGGCGTAGGTTACGTAACCTACGCCGTAGTCTCTGCGTTGGTGTAACACGGAACCATAAATCCCTTTATTCTGGCGTGATCTTCGGCAACTTTATCTGAAAGTGTGTAAATTACCCAGATAACAGCTGGATTACTTTGTGGTTTCTGAAGACTATTATATCAGAAACATCCAAAACAAATCTGACGAGTCACAGGATTATTTCTCTGTATTTCTCTGAGACGAGTCTGCCTGTTTGCCTTCGGTCGGCGAGTCAAATCGACGCAGAGCCTACGGCGTAGTTTACGTAGCCTACGGCGTAGCTTACGTAGCCTACGGCGCAGTGTTGTTCTTGTCGGCTATTTTTAAATTTTGTTTCAGTCTTAGTCCTGTTTCAATCGCCGTTGTTATTTTTTGTCATATTTAGTCGAACTCATCCTTTTTTTATTTAGTCACATTTTTGTCGACTAAAAGTCGAGCATTTTAGTCTTTGTTTTAGTCCATGAAACCGTAAATGTATTTGTTTAGTTTTAGTCAACAAAAACTATTTGCATTTTAGTCTAGTTTTAGTCTGACAATTTAGTCTAATTTTAGTTTGACAATTATTTAAAACATATTATACATTAATATTATATTCTACTTTAATTGAGCTCATGTCTTTCACCAATATCTGACCTAAGTATTGATATAAAATATTCATGATTTTTTAAAGATTTAACCCTCTAAATGCCAGGTTTTATAAACTTTGGCTGCAGTCGCAGCTGTGTAAACGACTCAACAAAAAGCTGGAGTTTGTTATGATTCTCTCTATGGCTGCACCTTTCATGTGATTCAAAATGCCCCATGTTTGGATTTATTTGTGTTTATGGACCTCTTGTGCAGGTGTGTGTAGTGTGCATTTATACAAAATAATCTTAGAGGGGCTTTGAACTTCTGCACAAAAACCATGTGAATGAATGAAAACAGTCGCACTTGAAAGCCTTTGCTCATAATGTCATAAGGTCACATACACCACACACACACACACACACACACACACACACACACACACACACACACACACACACACACACACACACACACACACACACACACACACACACACACACACACACACACACTAACTAGTAGACTACTTTCGGGTAGGTTTTATTGTAGTAACATTAAGCTGACAGTACACGTAACAACACAACGTTGATTTAATGTTGTAAACAACCAGCAACATACTTTATGTTAACTTAGCTTACCTTGATTTCTTTGTGGTAAATGGAGACGTGTCGTTTCAGATTTGTAGTGTTCTTTCCCTTCAACTTGTGACCGCACTGCTCCCCGTCCGTTAAAATCAAGCATTCCGTTTTATCTTCGACGTCAATGTATCTAAAATGTTTCCAGACATCTTCCCTTCTCTTTCTCCCGATCCCCGTGCAAAGCATGTTACCGTTTTATTTTATTTAATGAAATGAAATGTCCGCGTTGAGATCGTGTGCAGCTGCGGCTGCATGCTGCGCTGGCGGTAACTTCAAAAAAGGGGGTGTGTTTGTTTATGTGTGAGTGTGAGTGCGAGTGTGTGGGGGAAGGGTATGTTCGATTTATGCACCCTGAGCACAATGCCAATACAAAGTGATAGACAACTGTGCTCCCGGACAGTCCCGGTGAGCATTTGCGAACGCACAGCGGCGCTCTATGGCAAAAGAGACAGGAGGAAGTGATACGTTCATTATAATTATATATTTCGTATCGTCTTTGTTTGTGAACGAAAATGACCATAGATTTTAGCGGAGTATTTATTTTGTGAACTATATTTTCGTTTAGTTTTTATTAGTCAACGAACTTGCATAATGATTTAGTCCTAGTTATTGTTTATACACGTGTTTTTTTTCTAGTCCGGTCTCGTTTTCGTCCGGGGAAAAATGGGCGTTGACGAACATATTTCGTTTCCGTTTTCGTGAACGAGAACAACACTGCTACGGCGTAACCTAACAGCCTTTACTCCGGCGCAATTCTTCGCGAACAACGGACAAAAAAGGGATTATGTACATTCACTGAGTGAATATTATGAAAGTAAAATATTGGTTTGTAACTAGAAATGTAATCAAAACGCATTTTTATGCACAAACTAACTCAAAATATTGATTTTATTCACAAAAAAATAAGAAATGTCCGCCATGTTTTTTTTTTTTGATTCAGTCCGCAAATGACGACGAAAAGCATTCTGGGAAATTTTCATACCCCCTCGCTCGCGAAGTGAGCATCTGAAAACCCTCGATTTGAAGGGGCTATTCATAGCCACTAGCCCTCGTTATGCCCCCTCCCCCTTGGTGAAAAGAGGAATTGGGACACCAATACCCTCACGGGAACGCGCAAAAGTTAGGGTTAGTGAAGAAAACGAGGGTGAGGGGTTCAATTGGGACGCAGCCTAACTAGAGCAGGGGTCACCAACCTTCTTCAAACTGAGAGCTACTTCACTACCACTTTGATAAAACACTGCTGAAATAACAAAGTTACACAGTTTGCCTTTAATTTAACATTATTATTAATGAAAACACTAATCGTTAATGATTCATCAAAAATAATTATTCAGAATGATTAAACAAGGTAGGAAACAGATACATTTCAACATGCAATATTTAATTTCTTATATACCTTTCCAAAAGTTTCATTTTCAAATGATCACTTCCACAACAATTTGCAGGAAATCTTTTTCAATTTTCACAAGCGACAGTTTTTAATCAAATCATGAACTCTGAAGCATGTTTGTACAAATGATCAATCATGTAAGATTTAACAAAAATTGACTCCTTTTAAAATAAATCTTTTAATATTTACTGAAATGTCTCTCCACGTTGTGCCGCTTAAGCCTGATTTATGGTTCCACGTAAAATGGACGCACAGCCTACGCCGTAGGTTCTGCGTTGGTGTAACGCGGAACCTCAAATCAACCTTTAGCCATCGCCACAGTCGCATCGCAAATGAGAGACACACAATTTGCTTTCACGTTAGTAAAAAATAACTCTCCCTCCCATTCACTGTGAAAATGATAAGTTTTCTTCCTTTTTCCTGCCATGTTTTTCTCGGTAGAAACCGCTTCCGTCTCCTCATCTTTGCTTTGCAGCGCTCACGAGCTCGTCTCAGCAAAGCTGTGTTTGGTCATGCGCACTAGACTGACCTGACTTTTTTCATGATTTATATATATATATATTTTTTTTTTATTTACGTTTTTGTGTATTCGTTTTTGAGTTTACATCACTGTGAATGTAATTTAAAAAGAATAGCAACACAATTAAATACAATTTTAGACAGAGCTAGTTCGGGATTAGTGCTATTTTTAGAACTGACCTGCGGGCGACTGATGTGGTCGCTGCGGGCGACCTGGTGCCCGCGGGCGCCGGGTTGGTGACCCCTGAACTAGAGGCTTTATTGAACACTAACTAGAGGTTTACTAAACACTAACTAGAGGCTTTACTGAACACTAACTAGAGGTTTACTAAACACTAATGTTTGAAGTTTGGTTTTAAAGGTAGATGTGGTGTCAGTCTCCTGAACCCAAACAGGAAGTTGGTTCCATACTAACGGTTCTTGGTAGCAGAAGACCGTCCTCCAGATCTACATTTGGATTCTCTAGGAACTACGGGTAAACCTGCACTCTGAGAACAGAGAGCTCTGTTAGGAACATAAGGTACTATAAGGTCTTATAAAGTCAAATATCGTGGAGGCAGTTTTGGGCTTTTTACGCAAATAATAACATTTTGGACTAGATTGTACGTTTTACAGGGAGCTAATGGAGTGAGGCTAACGATTCAGACAACGATGGTGTTCTTGAGTTCCTTAAGTATCTTTATTCTTTTAGCAAATAAAACACAGAAAAACATGTACACATCAATACTATTTATTATCAAAGTGCTATTTGCTTTTACCCCATTTTTGCAATTTACTAAAAAGGAAAATAAACTCAGTTGATCAGCTATGCCTTTAAAAAAAAAAAATCCAGCAGTCTTTGCTGGTGTCACTTGAATAAAAAGTGTTATTGCTCTTCACAGAAAAGCTGTTCTTAAAGGAAAAAAATGTTACTTAATGACTTCTTATTTAAAAAAGCGGTGCTGCTTTCATTTGTAAAGCCATGATGACGTAGTCCCGTCCAAGGTCGTTATGACCTCAGTGAACGGTCAAGAGCGTTGTTCATTCAGAAGGAAAAAGGAATGGATATCTGTCAGGTATTAAAATGACCTTAAGCACAAGTGACGAGTTTTAGCTAGAGGCTGTAATAATGTGTCCATCACTGACACCTGCAGGCCTGGATTTACATCTTTTCCATCCTCCATCCTTGCACTGTCAATTTCTTCTATCTTGGAATTATTGCAAGAGGCTTGAAAAATTCACTTGAAAAATTCCCATCACCTGGTGTGAATAAGGAAGGGGGATGAATTAGACGAGCCTTTAATACCCCTAGCGGCTACTGAGTACCTTCTCATGCCTTCGGGTTAAAGCCGTGCACCTGCTGCCTCCCAGACATTAGCTAACGACTTCCTGCGGGACTTAGTTAATGCGTCTTTGTTTACTTTGGTGAGTCCCCTCTTTTTTCTTTTTTTTTCCTACTGATGAGTATCGTCTTATCTTAGTTTCAGATGCTGAGGAATGCAGATTTAATATCTCAGTCTCATTTTTCAGATTTTGGAGGGCAGGCTGGAGATGGGTCCTCAAAGGATTACTATTATTAATGTAACGTCCAACCACTGAAAAAGTCTCTTCCTTGGTTTTAGCACACCGATAGGATGTCTATCTGGCACCATTGCTGTTCCACTACATAACGTAAATTTGTGAAGTTCATCCAGATCTTTATATCTTTTATATTATCTTTTAGTTTTTAATTTTGATTATAATGAAATAAAGTTTAGGGGGTAGGATTTAATACGTTTTTACTTCTTCCTACTCCTTTTCGAGCATGTTAATTATGATGGATGCATGTTTTTATTTATATTTTTGTCTTTTTGTTTTCTTATTTACATTTATTTATTATTGATTATTATTGTTTTCACTTCTGTTTCATGTTCGAAATAAAATTTTAATTCAATTCAATTCAATTCAATAACTGTTCTCCTGTACCATTTTTCTGAGCCTCTTCATCAACTTCTGGTGGCGGTGAACGTTTGGCTATCAGATAAGAGTGGAGACACAAGTCACTTAACAACAGAAAAACGAGGTAGCAAGAACAAGATAAAATTTCATACTTGACAAGAAACTTTAGCAGGACTCCTGGAAGTCCTGACAGGCCCCTCCCACTGCAGCACCCTTGTGGAGCTCAGGTACAGGGTTGCTAGTTGCTAGACAGTCATATGAATGCTGGAAACACTAACATGGAGAAATCGTGTGGTTGCACATCATGAGAGGAGTCTGGGCCCTTATGAATCTGTGGAATTTCAAACATCGCTGCAAAAGTCGGGACGCTTCAGGGCGACGGATCAGGGAGGGGTTGGCAGGAGTGAGCGAGAGAAATTCCACTTGACATGATGTCACATGTAACTCAGATACAAAGTCTATTTAATGTCATATATATAAAAGTAAGGACTTAAGGTGCGTAAACATTGTATGATAAATCATCCACTTTGTCCCTTTGTCCAAACTGCTCTTTACATAAGAGACAGCAGTACATTTAATGTGCTAAAATTGAATAAAAAACTTTTGCTGCTGTACAAAATGTAAAAATGAAAGGGTAAAAATATACTGAGACAAGTCAAGCAACACTTAAGCCAAAAGAAAAAGGCTTGCCTATCGACAAGACAACCAAAAGTGAGAACACACACGGCGAGTTTCAACACATCCGCTGAACATTTGTCTTGTGAAAGATAAGGTTCTGGAGCAGGAAAAAATCTGAAGCTTTCCGCTCTGGTTTTTGAAGTGCTACCCTCATTTCTATTTATAAAGCACCAATTCAGAAGAAAGTGAGATCTCAGGCTACTTTACAAAGAGACAAACCAAACAATTCCCTTGAGAGAGAGAGAGACAGTCCTCGGTTGTACGGTTGCACATCCCCGCATTTGGCATCAGCCTCTCGAATGTGAACGTGGATGTGTGTCAGATAGAAATGACATAGTCGACGCTGGATACTGACAGAAATGTCCCCTCTGGGGAAAATGAGACGTTACTGGAAAAACTCGTGCTAAAGAAAGTGAGACAAGACTCCGAAGGGATGCTAAGACGTACAGCCGTTTTCACCGTATAAAAGTGTTCTGGCGAGGATTTTAGCAACCTTTTATTGGCTTACTTTGTCATCCAGGATGGAATTTAAAGTGCTTCCTCACATGCACAGCCCTTGAGGGCCGAGCGCCATCGTGGAGCTTCAACATCAGACCGATTCCTACCCGTGGCTTCCAGAGTCTCTAAAAGTAGATCAGGTGGCAGAACCTTTAGTTATCAGGCTCCTCTCTGGGGGAACCAGCTCACAGTTTGGATTTGGGGGAACAGACATGATCTCTATCTTTAAGATTACGCTTAAAACCATCCATCTTGATAGTTTATAGCTTAAGGCGTCTTGAAATGACGATTTGGGACAAAGTTGTTTCTGTTTGTTTATTTTTGCTGTAAAGTGCCTTATGATTACTCAATTCATATTTTTGTGAACTGGCCAAAATAAACCCTCCATCCACCCTTCCTTCCCTTCTTTTTGGGGTTTGGTTGAGGGCGCAGCAACCTAAGCCTAACCTCCATTTCCCAGGCCGGTTGAGATATAATTACATCCACTGAAACACCTTTACTTGGAAGGCATCTTTTTTTTGATTGATTGATATCTTTTATTTGGAACATAAGCACAAAAAAACAGAAATAAATAAATAAAACAACAGAAAAATAAATCAATAACATAAAAAAGAACAATAATAATCACTAAATAATAACTGTACCAATGTAAACAAAGTAAACGAGAATTAATAAATATAATAGCATGTTATGCTCGAAAAAGGAGTAAGAAGAAGTAAAAGACTTATGAACTCAATACTATTTTTTTCAGTTGAAACCTCGTTATAAAATATGAAAAAAAAGAAAAAAACTTGACATAGTTAAAGGTTGCACAAATAGTAAGAATTTTATAAATATAAACTGTGGTATACAACAGTATTAATCCCCCATTCATCTATATGTAAAAGCATACATTATGTATGCGTATATGTGAATTTATATTCACCCGTGTATAATCTTATTTATTACAAACATTTTTACTCAGATATTTCTACAAACAGTAAAGCATACATGTACACTTGTACTTGTTTCTGTTCATATATGTACAGATACACGGGTTTCCACATACATATATACACATATATACACCCACAACCATACAAGTCCAGCACCCCCCATGACAGAACAAGAACAGGACCAGGACACATAAATACACACATAAACATGCATATATACATACATACATACACACACATATACACATCCGGTCATCTTAGCTGGAGGACTGAAGCTGCTTGTGATTCCTCCCAGCCTGCTCACTCTGTTAAATACTGAGGTGTTCACTTGGATGCCAAGCACAATAAAATATTCCTGAGAGCTTGGGGATCATTTGGACAGATAATCGCTTGAAACCATCTTGGGATCGAGCCGCACCCATCTGGAGAAAAGCAGGCTCGGTGTTAAAATCCTCTAGTTTGTAGTCAGCATCATTGGCAACAAGCCCACCGAGAGGCGTTAAGAATCTCAGCACCATGCAGGGAGGCTGCAGAAGTCCCAGAACCTACTCTAAAATACTCTATATTAGGGATGGGAATCGAGAACCGGTTCTTGTTGGGAACTGGTTTCCATTGTTTCAATTCCTTGGAATCGTTTGCCTTTTTTGCAAATCATTCTCTTATCAATTCTAGTGGCTGCGAACGACGTCACCACGCACGTTGTGTCGTTATGCAACGTGCGTATTCACGCCCAGCAGGAAAACATGGCAACAAAGCGGCATAAACGCTCGAAAGTTTGGTTACATTTTACCAAAAAAGATGACAACAGGGCGACTTGCAATACTTGCAATGTGGACATTTCAACAAAGGGAGGAAACACTAGCAACATGCAAAAGCTTTTGCATATACAGCATGCAATAACTATTAATGAATGTCGTGTGTTTGATCAGTTCCGAGTCCGGAGTGAATCTTCTCAACCCAGCAACAGCGGCAACGTTAGCCAGTCCTCTGCTGTTAATACTGCAGGTAACTAACAAACTAACACATGCCTATCATGTTAGCGCCAATTGCTTTATTGTAAAACCTGCTATTACTAACTTCTCACGTTAAATGATCCCTTCTCATCCATTACTTTAAGATGACCATGACGAGAGACGTAGTCTGACTGGCTCAAAGGCTGCAGTACTAGCTCCAGGCTACCGATAGCTTCTTCTTTCATCAAGGAAGGGAAGAGTATGAGACCAGTACTCGAGTTGAGGGGGGATGAGAAATAAAAACGGTCAAAATAATCCCCCCCTTCCATCCCTTATGTCATTTCATCAATGAATGTGGTATTACTGCTATTTCAACATTTAGAGTCATCACCAGAAAAATAACACCAGAAAAATAACTTATTTGACAATTTTCACCTGTTTCAAGTAAATTTTCACTTGAAATAAGTAGGAAAAATCTGCCAATGGGACAGGATTTATCTTCTCATTACAAGCAATACAATCTTGTTCCACTGGCAGATTTTTCTACTTATTTCAAGTGAAAATCTACTTGAAACAGGTGAAAATTGTGTTTTTTTCCAGTGATGAGTCTTGTTTTAAGTGTAATGAGATTTTTTTTACTAAATTGAGACATTTTAACTAGAAATAAGACAAATATTCTTGTTAAGATTTTGAGTTTTTGCAGTGATCCATTTTACTTATCCTGTGAAGGACAGAGTCATATTGATAAGTTCAGAAAACTGTTTTTATTGTTGTGTTTTGATGTATTTGATGTAAGCCCAGTGGATATTTAAAGCTTACAGAAGGCTGCATTTAAGTGCTGCTATGTCATTCCTGCAGTATTTCTGCAGGTGTTTTGGTCACTGCTATTATTTGTAATATATTACATTATTTGTAATCAGCACAAATTATCTGTCCCCATATGATAAAATCCACCACCCCCCCTGATTTCTTTTTTACAACTCGAGTACTGAGTATGACCTAGGCCAGAATCGATGAATGTAACCGAGCAGTGACTTTTTCCAAATGAGAATCAATGAGAGAATTGATAAAGAATCGAATCGTTAAACAGAAACAAAAATGGAATCGGAATTGGAAAAATCTTATCAATTTCCATCCTTACTCTATATGGTACTTTTGTTTGAGGCACGTTTCCACCCCTGACGGGCCTCAAACTGGACGTCCTGACTTAATGAGCAGCGAGCCCAGACTTCATGTTTCCAAACACGGTCTCAGACTTAAGTTTCACTCCAGCTGCTTTCATCTTAATCAGCATCTTCCCTCCAGCGCCTGCATCCTCCGGCAGGCGGTCAGGAGAACAGAGACGGTCATTATTGTTGACAGTCGGAGGCCCTGAAGACGTGCAGGCAGCCCGCAGGCCATTTCTTACCAACTTTCACACTTCCTTATTACAATGATACTAATCCACAGGACAGGGAGTGTTGAACCTGGCCCTCAGGTGGATGAACACATCACATCAGCCCAGTTAGGTGACATCCATCCCTCAGGACATTCTGGACAGCCATCGCTGTCTACGGAGAGTCCATTCTGGAGTATAGCTTGAACTTTTATGTGTAAGCAGATGTCAAACTTAAATATATGTTGGAAAATAAAAGAGAGGCAGCTGCAGTTTTATTTTACCACCCCTGTCTCATCGGACGTAAATAATCCAGACGGATATGTTATTTTAATTTAATGATGATAGCTACATAGAGGATGCAGGATATGCTGATATCGGATGGTGCCATCCCACTCAAACAGCTCCTGTCTCTTAAAAAGACATTACATTGACTTATATTTACAAACTTTTACTGCAACCAAGAACTGACCTCATTTTAAGTGTTAAAAAGTTTTCACTGCACCTAAAATGTAATAACTTACATTATTCAGAACTTCCTGAATCGCAGAGTTTGACTGTAAAGCCACTTCAACTCCCCACAGCACCGACACTCAGACACACCGCTGTTTTCTGACAATGATTTACAAGAATGCTGCATAATTGATGAGGAAACTGGAAGAAAGAACGTAAAAAAAAGGAATAAAATACACAATAATTTATTGGAGTGAGAGTGGGAAAGACCATAAAACTGCAAAATGAAAACATAGAGAAAAGAAACCTGCTTTTGTCATTAATATATATATAAATGATTGAATTTAAGTAGACCAGAGCCGTGCAGCTAATCACTGTCAAGTAAAAATGTATTTCTGTTTTGATTTGAATTTCATTGATCCGCCTCCAGTGCAGGACTTGGGGACTGTACACCCCACCTCCCCGTTACACGCTCACGGCTCATGTAGGAATATCAGTTTTAGTTTAATGTGACAGGCTATTAGATTACGTTCGTGGAGGTCTGTTTACCTCTCACGTTCTCTCATCTCTATTATCGGCCGACTGAGCTCCGAGTCCTGTTCTGGTCCTCTCTATCGACAACTGCGTATGGTGTAATGGCATTTTCAGACATCAATAACAAATTAATGAAATGAATGAAGCTGGGGAGAGAGAGCTACAGCCGCCGTCGTGGCAGAGAAAAGAGATCAAGAAGATGGTAACGGAGGCTAAAATGAGAGGGGAACCGAGTAACACTTCAAATA
Source organism: Cololabis saira (assembly GCF_033807715.1). Taxonomy (NCBI): domain Eukaryota; kingdom Metazoa; phylum Chordata; class Actinopteri; order Beloniformes; family Belonidae; genus Cololabis; species Cololabis saira. The sequence continues at coordinate 44,712,257 of NC_084590.1, forward strand.
AAGAGTAAACCTTAGACAGTGTTGTTAAAGCAAATCAACCCCCCCAGGCCTCGAGGGCGATCCGCTGAGCTGAGATGACTTTTTGTTGCTTTCAGCAAAAAAAAAGAAATCATCAACAGAATTAACAGAAAAATATGCATTTTCTGTTTCTGTTAGCCTCGGCTTATCTTTTCCACAAACTTCTAAACATTGACCCCCCCCCCCCACCTGTGAAAGCAAAGCCTATGAACTGCGTGCATGTATTCATGCTAGTCATGCTACATCAGCACGGTGGAAGCCTACAAACTTAATTTGTTTGCAAGGTGAAAGGTTCATATGTGGGAACTAATTTCCCCATGGGAAATGAAGGAAACATGAATAATTGGTAATAATTGACAAAAGTTCCTGGTTTATTCTATGTAAGTGAAGACTTGTAATTTGTGTAAAATTTCAACACAATATAAAGATATATATCAAAAAGAAATGTCATCATTAAACATAAAGCATTGTGTAGCGTTGTACGACGGAGTATTAGGGCCAAACTAAGACAAAAAAGAAAATTGGAAATTACGAGAATAAAGTCATAATATTATGAGAATACGGTCGTAAAATTGCGAGAATAAAGTCATAATGTTGCGAGAATAAAGTCGTAATATTACGAGAATAAGTCTCATAATATTACGACTTTATTCTCGTAATTTTACGACTTTATTCTCGTAATTTCCACATTTATTTTGTCTTAGTTTGGCCCTAATACTCCATCATATGTTTGCTTTCAGCTTGTTGGCGGGTTATTTTGCAGTGTTGCCAGGTCCAGTAGTTATAAACGATTTTGGGCTTGTATTTTTGTAAAGTTGCAGGTTGCAGGGTTGTTGTTTTTTTTTTGGGGGGGGGGGGGGTTGTTTTGGTTTACATTCCCCCCTTTATGAACTCCTCCCAATACTCTCCCAGATCTCCACAATTAAGTGAAACCAAACAGTAATTTGTCCTTTTCACAGGATCCGTCCACAATCCTGTTTCCTTGGTTACCACACAAGCCCTGAAGCCCTGCCAGGTTTACAAGCAGCATCCAGGTCTGGGGAGAAGCAGTCACTCACAGATTTTGGGCTGCCTTGGGAAAGATGTCAGAAGTGCGGAAGGCTAGAAAATGAGGCAAAATTTGTTAAAACAGTCCTTTGAGTTTCTTCAGAGTGGTGATGAAGACCAGACCGGACCGGACCGGACCGGACTAGACTAGACTAGACTAGACTAGACTAGACCAGGCCAGGCCTCGGCTCGAGTTCATGGACGGAGAAACTGAATCCTGAGGTACAAACAGTAACATCTGCTCTGTTTTCAGTTTCTCATCTGGAAAGAGAGGCCCTGTGAGACTTTTGTTCACTCTCTCTCTCTTTGAGATTTCTGGAGAAAAGTACGGAAGAGTATTAGGGCCAGGCAGGAGAAAAATATTTTTTTTTATTGTGCACTTCGAGAAAAAAGTCAAAATGTCGAGAAAAAGTTGAAATTTCGAGAATGAAGTCGAAATTTCGAGAATAAAGTTGAAATACAATTTTGTGAATAAAGTTGAAATTGTGCTTCAACATTATTCTCAACATTTCAACTTTTTTGTCAACATTTTAACTTTTTTCTCAAAGTGCATAATGAAAAAAAATCTTCCTCCTCTAAAATATTTTTATTTTTCTCCTGCCTGGCCCTAATACTCTTCCGTAGAAAAGGCACTGATCTTAGATAAATAAATGTTTATTTTAACAGTTGAGTTGTCGGGGTATTCAGTGTAATCTTGTAGGTGGTTAACTAGCGAACTTGCCATTATTAGTCAAGACAGGATACATTTTGAAAATATTAGTTACATTGCCTTTAAAAACATGAGTTACCTTAACTTGAACAGGGAATTGGTAATAATTGGTATATACTGTAATTGGTAATAAATATAGTTAGTTAATTGAACTTACTGAATATATAATGATATGTTCCTTTGACAAGAGAGAGCAAGTTCTTTTGGACAGTAAATCAAAACAAAACAGTAAATTATTATCAACTTTTATAACACAGTTGAAAGGTTTTTAAGTTTTTAAGTTGAGTCACCTTGAGCTACAGTACGTCCGTGTTTGGCGACGCTGGGCGTACGGTTGTATCCAGGGATGCAGTTCGTATGCAGAAGCTTACTTTGGTTCGTGCAGTGATTCTTAACTGAGACAGTTTGCATGTGGATGGGTTCATAAGTGGAAGTTTCACTGTAGTCGACTGGTACGGATTCATAACAAGGTTGCAGGGACCAGAGGGAGACCCGAACAGTCCTCAAACACTTCTAAACACTTAATACACAGTGAAGATATCTTTGGTAAATCTATAGGGGATGCTTCTGCCGGGAGAGGCTGGAAATAGCACTTGGTTTGATGTAGGTTGATCGCCCTGAGTGCTAAAATTGTAATTTTGCTGCAAACACAGATTACATTTTCACTAAAAACTCCTTTGATCACATGTTGTTTCAGTCCCGAATGAAGGTTCAGTCCATCTAACAATAGACCTGCCATTGTTTTAACTCTTGAGGATATTTTGGAAATTATATTTGACACAACTGATGATTTCCTGCAGTAATTTCCATCTGACTAAAGCAAATGATGATCTTTTACTTTTTTTCTTATATATAATATATATTTATTGTATTAATATATATATATATATATATATATATATATATATATATATATATATATATATATATATATATATATATATATAATGAACTAAATGCAATAAGAGTGTAAAGAATAAAACTAAATAAAATATAAGATATATATTTATTTATATTTTATTTTATTTATTTTGTATATTATTTATTTATATATATATATATATATATATATATATATATATATATATATATATATATATATATATATATATATATACAGTATATAAAATGAACTAAATGCAATAAGAGTGTAAAGTAAAACTAAATAAAATATAAGATATATATTTATTTATATTTTATTTATTTATTTATTTTGTATATTATATATATATATATATATATATATATATATATATATATATATATATATATATATATATATATATATATATATATATTATGTATTTATATTATTTATATATAGCATTTATATATTATATTATTTATATATTATATATTTTTTATATTTAATTTTTTTTTATTCTTTACACTGCATTTAGTTCATTAGATGGCCGTGTTCAACGGCCTGTCGAGAAACAAGACAGGCACATGAACTGATGTAGTAATATTCCTCTGTGGATTAATATTGTTGAAGTGTAAATTAAAATAAACATGAAGTGAGAAAGTGTTGGATAGCAGGCATGATGAGTTAATCACGCATGCATTGGACCGGTGTTTGTTGCCTGGCAACAGCTCTGGTAGCATTGGCAAGGACATACAAGTGGACTTCTTCAATGGACACACCGTGGAAGCAGATTACACCATCTTTTTGTTAACAAGGACTGAAGTCATTCGTCCAGCTAACTTCAAAAATCATAGTTTAAATAGAAACAGATTGAAGCGAATGCAGAGAGAGGGACAGAGCGTCTGCAGCACGCTGCCAGGTGAGCAGCGCCATTGCGGACCTTGAAACTGCAGTATATATAACTGAGCATAACAGTGAAGCACCTGCAGAGTGTTTGGTGTTTAACCCGAGAAGAAAACTGTGTGAGCCTGAGCAGTTATAACAGCATTTCCATTTGTTTGCATCATCTCTCTTCTCGGTCCAACGGAGACGGCAAGCTGCATTACGATGCGGTTTCATGCAGAAGGGATGTGCTGGTGTGAACTGCTGAAGGAGTCGCTTCACACTCGCCTGACAGATCGACATGAATATAACCATGAGCTGGCCGAGCTGTGACACTGGCATTGTGGAGAATGTCAACTCATCTCTCCTTTCTGTTCAAGTTCTCCATAGAAGGATTAAATCAGAAAAGGTTGTGATGTAGAGAAAATTTAAAAATACCCAATACACATTTCCAAATTGTGATTATTAGTGATGTTCGATACCACCCATTTCCTTTTCCGATCTGATATTGAGTAAAATTCAGGCTGGTATCGGCGTTAACAATTCGATAGCGCTACATTGTGCAAATACACCTAATTTAGCTTCATTTAGCTATTTATTTTCTAGTCAGAAGTGTACCGAGGTAGCGGCCTCATTCACAATATAGCGAGTGTAAGCAAAAGGTGTTTCCATCACTAAATAAAATAATAAAACCATTAAAATAAATAAGAGAATGGCCACAGTTACATGATGTTTTTTAATTCTGAATTAATTATTCTGAATTAAATAATTCCGAATGAAACTATTTTCCTTCGAGTTTACATGGAAATAGTAATTCCGAATTGAGGTTAACATGGAAAACACGTTTGATCGGTTTTATCCAATTCCGCTTAAGGTCTGGGGGTTGGGAAGGTTCTGATTGGATAGGGGGGCGGACCGGAAGTTACGTCTACCGGAAGAAAAACAAACTTAGCCGCTTAGCCGCTACAACTTTGAAAAGCTCACAAGATTGATGTTTCCTGCCATCTGTTCTTTTAATTATTTCCAGGTCCTCTAAGCTACTTATTAAATAAATCGTCTTTGCTCTCGACCTACATTTACTGCGTGCTGCCATCATGAAACTTTGTTTCGAAAACAAGCCCAGCACGGAATAGCGGAAGCGTCATCGCGGCAAGGGAACGAGCAGAACAGAGAGACCGGAATTAATGTAAAGCAGAATGAGTGTATACATGATCGTGGAATTATTCTATTCGGATTTAAAATCGGAATAAACCAGCCACTTACTTTGCAATTAAGTTTAATTCGGAATGGCCATTTTCATTCGGAATTAGGTGTTTACATGGTAACTTTTACTCATTTTAAATCGGATTTAATTTTAATACTGAATTAAACAGGAATTACTTCCCATGTAAACCCACTCAATAATAAACAAAAATTAAAGCTGCAGCAGCGATGAACGGGCCCTCAAGCATGTAATTTTCACCAATAAAGGTCAAGGACTCAAAACTAAGTCTAATGACACCACCCACGACTCTGTATGTCATACCATTCAAATGTTATGCCAGAAAATAGCAACTATCAAATTTCGACCAATCAGGAGAAGGGGCGGGGCTGATTTGCACTAATGAAGGTGAAGGAGTCAAAACCGAGTCCGATGACACAACCTAAGACTCTGTATGTCAAACCATTCAAAAGTTATGGCAGAAATAGGATCTATCAAATATCGACCAATCAGAAGAAGGGGCGGGGATAATTTGCACCAATTATGTTCAATGCATGCATGGGTGCACGTTGCAGTTCGGGCCACATTAACGGACGAAAAAAGCGTGCGGAATAATAATAATAATTCAAAATGGTCGACTTTTGGGTCGACTTTTGTTGGGTTTCGGCCATGGCGCCAAGAGACTTTTCTTTAAGTTGCGACATGATACAGGTGTGTACCGATTTTCGTGCATGTACGTCAAACCGTATTGTGAGGCTTGAGGCACGAAGTTTTCTAGGGGGCGCTGTTGAGCCATTAGGCCACGCCCATTAATGCAAACCATTAAAGCTAGTGTCTACGATTTTACATATTGTACATTTTTATCAAAATCATTTATAAGGTTGTTATTGCCCAATAGTGTTACCTATGAAATATGATTAGCAAAAAGAACCAAAAGAAAATATTTCTTCTATCTGCTGTAATCCTGCAAAGAAGTCAACCAATAGGCGCCATTTGGCACGAACAGCGCCTATTGGTCAATCTGCTTGAATGTCAGTGATTGGACAGTCCTCACCCTACTCCCCGCCTCCCAAAGTACGGCAACACAAAGGACATATTTAAGCGGTGCTTCGGCAAAGGCGCCGCTTGTTTTTGGTCCTGCTGGCTCACGTACCAGAGGGGGTGTGTCGGAGGCGGGAGCTTCATGTGAGGCAGAGCACAGGAGGGAGGGAGTTTATGCTTTTTATTTTTAAACTCAAGATCGTAGCTTTAAATATCAACATACAATAGGGCCTTTGCACTGTCCAAAATGTACCAGCAGCGTGTCATTTACACAAAATCTGAATAGTTTAGTTACTTTCCACCATATTCCTGTTGATGATATACATCACCACAAATGTAGTAACAAAGTAACAAAAATATCGATATTTTAGTTTGAGAATCAATTTGAGAGCGTACAGATCTGGTATTTGAAGTATCGATATTTCAGTATCGATCCGCACATCACTAGTGATGGAGCTTCGGGAGCTGCATGCTGGCCTGCGCCCCCCTCTGGTCATCCCACTGCTGCTTCCACCTGCCTGCGTGGATGTCAGGGGCCCCCCTTATGTTCCAAGTCCTGGTCCAGGTTTCTTCCCTCCTAAAGGGGAGTTTTTCTTGCCACTGTTTGGCTTAAGGTTTTTCTCCCACTAGGGGAGTTTTTACCTGCCAGTGTTTGTGTAATAATTGCTCAGGGGTCATGTTCTGTGTCTCTGGAAGATCCTAGAGACAACTTCTGTTGTAATAGACGCTATATAAATAAAATTGAATTGAAAATTGAATTGAATTTCTTTTTTTAACTAAAACTGACTAAAACTGGACTAAAACCTTTTTGAGTTTTCATCGACTAAAACTAGACTAAAACTATCAGATATAGAAATGACTAAAATGTGACTAAAACTAATAAGCATTTTCGTCCAAAAGACTAAGACTAAGACTAAATCTAAAATGGCTGCCGAAAACAACACTGTGGCGGAGCCATCGGATGGGAAATTGCAGGTGTGCAGCTCGCGCCCTTGCTGTTTATGTACTGGAATATCCCCAGATTACTAGAAACATGTACAGTAATTATATGCACAGTGTGAGAAATATGCAGGTAACACAATTATTATTTTTAAACATTTCAATGATTTGCTCATGTGTTTGTTTACGAAGTGTACATCTTTTACCCATCTTTACTCTTCACTCTCAGCCTTTTTTAATGAATACTGCTTTTCTGCCAGATGGTCATTAGTTTCACTTTTGACAAATAAGATGATTATTTTGTCCTTTCACCACTTTGGCTGTGTTGTGCTCCTCTGCAGCCTCACTGGCTTTGTAACAACACTCCAAGACTAATGCATTAGGATGACTCTAATTGCCTCATTGGCTGCACCTGTGGAGGTGTGGATAAAGAAATGTTGATGTTTTCTGTATCATTGCTTGAACGTTTCTTTTATTTCCTCCTGCTGTTTGCAGATTTGCTTTGAAATGTTCATTTTATTAACAAATGTGTAATTTCAGTGCTAATTTTCCTTTCTTTCCATTTAACCAATGAAAACTGTTTTTTGGTTTTTATTACTCGTGTTTATATTCCCATGTGTTGTATTTCCTGTTGCTTTACTTTTTGTTTCAGTGTAAAAGTCAGTTTATTTGTGCTTTTAGGTTGTTTTCACACCTTACAGCCTGCTAGACTTTGATTTGATTTGGTTTGCAACACTCAGCTGGTCCGACTTTGCTTTCAGTGCACTTGAGTCAAACGAAGCAAACCTTTTGAATAATATATTCCCCAACATCGCCTGTGGGGGCACTGTATCAAAACTTACTGAAGGAGAAGACCAGATGAATAATGAACAAGATTTTACATTTGCATTTTTTTGCATCTTTAGGATACACTGCTGGTACCGATTGAGATTAAAAGAACTGAACTCCAAGAGGATTTCCAGAGGGCTGAGCGGGTTGAGTTGAGTCCACTTGATTTATGTTCACGTGAAAGACTCCTTGTCGGTAGTTGCTCTAGGCGGATCTGAATACCTCTCCTACTAAAGAATAATTTTTCCCCCCGTAAAGGGTTGTTTCTGCTAATGGAGACCCTATGTCAAGGATTCAGCCCCATAAAAACTACCTGGAACCCCTGCTAATGAAAACACACTTTTTGACTTCCCTTGGTCCCATCTCGCACTCTCTCCTGATTGTTCACACCTGTGTCCTCTCAGTCTCCGTTTACCACGTTAAGTGTACTGGGTCTACCTAATACAGTGGCCAGTGTGAGTACGTTCTTTTGTCGTTCTCATTTTCCCTTTTTATTTTTAAAGGTTTTTGTGGCACTCTAGTGGCCTTTATGGAGAAAGTAGGTAGACAGGAAACGGGTAGAAAGAGGAGGGGGGGAGGCCGAGCGACAGGCCAGAACTCGAACCGGAACTGGAGCCCGCACAAGGACTATAGAGGGTCTGCATTGACGTCACATTCCCACTGGACCAGCCCCCTTACTTGCACTGAGTGGCAAAACATCAGCAAAAACGGCTGCAACTAGTGGAGAAGACGGGATAACAGCGGATTATCGGCTTAAATTAAAGGCAGTTGGACTTGACAGTGACCTGTACAGTTACCCCAAGAACCAGTGGTCCATGGACATTAATATTTGGCCTCAAATCGAGTTTCCTGATATTTATATGTACTTAATTTCTACGCCGGGGAAATACACGAAGCAAAGCTTGAAGGCATACAAAAGTCTTGATGCTTGGTCCGACTTCAAGGTAGGATTTGTTGGTGAAATTAAAGTAATGAGGACACCGAACTTTATGATTTGACCGTTTAACGTTAGCTACCCAAAAAATCCAACATGTGCCTGGAATCCAGTTGTTTCAATTGCAGCGATCCATTTGTCTCTCTTAAGCTTATTTTTCAGCAGTCTGTAAAACGATAACTCCAATTTCTTGCTAAATCTATAGAGTACAGTCGATCGCAAAACAGCTCTTTCCCATTTTAGATGTTTTCCAGTTGCTCAAACTGAAATTTTACGCTGCCACTCAGTCATTTTGACACTCAGTGGGCATAACCCGCTGTGAAGTTGCATCTGTGACGTCATGCGCATTCCCTCTATAGGCAAATGGCACCCCCTCAACCCACTGAGCTGTCCAGGGTCCCTCATTTTCAGTTTTTAATTTGTTTCGTTCTGACACTGGCCCAGGCTTGGCACCAGGCTTTCATTTTCAGATGGCTTTTGGTCATTTTGAACAATACGTGGTTTTTACTTCTTCCTCCTTCTGTGGATCATAAAGACGGGAACAAGAGAGGATTTGGTAAATCTGCTTGACATTAGAGCGAGAGGATAATTGTAGCGTTAATTCCCTGACTGTATCAGTCAAAAGTTGGACTCCCTTCTAACTTTTTTAAGATATTTTATATATCATCAAACTAATCCAAGCATACCCATAATTCTGCAGCTGTCTTGGCCGCTGGTCTCCGTGGGTCACAGCCTCTGACGCTTCACCACAGTAATATTAGTCACTCTTACTGTGCTCCACTGAACATCCTGTCACTCATGGCTGCTCATCTAACTGACAAAACATCTTCTCTTCATCTGTGAAAGTGCTGGTCAAGAAGAGGATAAAAGTTAAAAGGATGTTTCGCACCAATGATGTTCCTTACAGTTTGAGCAAAATGTGTGGACCACCAGAAACAGTCTCTGGAGGAGTCAAGAAAACCTCATAGTATCGCAGGAAAGGTATAAAATCTTGCACCATGGACGGTTAAAAACAGCACTCGTGACTACGACTGCTTCCAGAGCTGCCTGTCTGCGGTCTTCCTGGCGGTGGTGAAACCCTCTCCTGGGTTCCAGCTGCGTTTCAAACCAGTATCAGCTGCATCTTTCCTTCACCAACGATAAAGTGGGTACATTTAAGCTGATGGTCATATTTTAAACCTTTCCTTTGTCTCCTTGGCTTATTTTATTTTATTTTGATTTAATTTAACATAAATCCACTTCTGTATTTCATCTCTGCAGCACACTCAATCAAAAGGCTGATAATGCAATAAGGGTGTAACAATATATCGTGCCACGAAATTTTGTGATACAAAAACGTCACAATACGTGTCGTGAAGGTGACAAAGTGTATCGCGATATTGGGTTATTAATATTAATCTATTGTGTTGACTAGTAACGCGCATCCGACCGCGCCTTGACCCGCGGACCAAAATCTTACTTCGCTCAGAAGAAACTAGTACCGTTTTGTGGTCCCAATCACGGGACTCTAGCAGGGTTTTGAGCTCTGAACTTTTAAGTCTGGTGTAGAGTTAAGCCTTAGCTTATTAAATTAAACCTTTTTCGGGTCGTGAGTAGGATAAACACGGAGACAACTTCTGCTGAGTTCCAGTGTACTTTAATGTCCGCTCAACAGCGTAGGATTTTAGAACATCAACACAGCACCTAGTGCTGTATCACTCCGCCCAATCTAAAACATACTAACAATTACAGACAAACTGACTAGTGTCATTATAGTCCCTGATTTACATCAGAATATAAAGAATATATTTATAAAATAATGAACCCTGAATTACCAAAATTACCTTCTTAACAAAAATAAATCTCCTCTTACACTTATAAGGTGAGCATGAATCAATCTTTTTTATGATGTAAAATTGTATGTATTTATTTACTTTTATTTATTTATTTATTTAATTTTAGTTGTTAAATTTCTGGAAAAGAAAAAAGTCAAATCAGACATGAGAGAAACTATTCAGCTTGTGGCAAAATATTATTACTTGTCTGAAACTGAAGATGCATAATGCAAACCTGACATTTACTTTTAGTTCAGTTTGTGGAAAATGGTTGGCCTGGCTTTCTCTTTAAAACTTAAACAGTCATAAAGCATTACAAACAATAGGGCAAATGCACAGCATTGTTTTGTATTTTGTGTCTTTCAAATAAAAGACAATTTTTTCCAGTCACATGTTCCTCATTCAATTGTTAAAAAATACTGCTATAGTATCGTATCGTTATCGTGACCTCAATATCGTGTATCGTACCATATCGTGAGATTAGTGTATCGTTACACCCCTATTAATGCAACCAAATGAGTGCAATAAGGATCCATCCATCGATTAACTACTCTTATTTGAGTCTTCGGTGCAGGATCAAGGTCGTCCAAGAGATATAATCCACTATCAGGATAAATTTGGTGGACAGGAACCTGTACAGGACCATCTCCTCTGCCTCTTCAGCCGCCGTGTTTCCACCACACTGCAGCGCAACACAAGAACCTTTGACTGGGGGACACGGTGGCGCAGCTGGTAGTGCAGCCATCTCACAGCAAGAAGGTCCTGGGTTCGATTCCCGCCTGCCAACTCTGACCTCAAACGAATCCAAAGTACTGCCGGTTTACTCAGTCAGTGACTCATTCAGGTCACGATAACTGTGGGGTGAAGAAATAGCCTCCAACACCTATGTGGATATATTCATCTTAACCACCAGGTGAGTGCAATATCAATATGACTGAACAATTCCTACCTTTTAAAAATAATACAGTGAATTTAATTTTTTGCACACAAAAATGTCAATTTTACATCTCTGAAAGTTGATGCACAATGACCTTGAATAAACGGCACAAGAGTTTTTCCAGGGGAAAGGGGGGTAACCTGTTTGCAGCTGTGTTAGACGCCTGAAACCAACTGTACAGTGCCTATACTGGCCTGAACTGAGCATGCTCATGGGAAATCTTGGGGGTGGGGGCGTAATAATAACACAACAGCTGAAATAACAGATTTTCATGACGGTAGCTACTGAACATGATGCTTTCTGGATGGACGGTAACACATCTACAGCAAAGAAGAAAGGAAGTCCAGTAGCCTTGATTCAAGCATTTGAGACTCAAAGTGAAGAGCAATTATTCATATTATCCATATAATCCTTGTTTATATCCATTATATCATTATTTAATCAATGCATGAAAGCAGTGTATTCATAGAGACTTGATGATCTTATTATACTAAACTATGAATGTAAGCTCTGAGCATAAACAGTGTGTAATTTCACTCCTTCATATTTTCTTCTATAAGAGATAAGCCTTCTGTTGTTTATGTGGACCATTAATACTGCAAACTGAGAGTTTAATATGTGAAAGGAGCTATCTATAATGGAAAAATGTGAGGACAAGATTAATTTTCTGATCAACTGATGACTTTTTAGGCCTCGAGAGGAAAGTTATCAAGACATCAAGGTCAGTGCTGCTGAAAGTTAAAATTACCACACACACAGAGACACACACGCACACGAATGGCAAGCACTGACATATTTGCAGCTTCATAACAGGAGTCCAGTTTCTGCAAGTTGAGCTCTTATCCGAGAATATTCAAACATTCAGAAGACAGACCGGGACTGAATCAATATTTCTCCAACGCTACAAGGAAAAGCGATCATTATCACCTCTAAGAGGTCGAGTCGAGCCTCCAGACAGAAGTGTCTGCAACAAAGTCTGCTCGGGAACAACATTTTGAGGCAGGAGAACACGGCAGAGAAAAGGGAATGCAGAGAGAGATGGAAAGACGGACGGAGCTTGACGGAGCAATAAGAAGTAAGACGGGCAGAGAAAGACGTGAAAGATTGTGACTTCAGTGATTTATGAGGGAGAACTCAGGACTGGCTGACTTTTATTCAGCAGGCCTCCCAAAGCCAATCCCAGAAACCTAATTATGTCTAAAACGTCTTTAATGTCTCTCTTTACAGTGCAGGTGTCACCATCACTCAGTTCACTGCTGCAACACATTGTGAATATCAGCTGCAGCCAGTAACACAGCTGCTATCAGCGTCCTGGCGGAGCGGAGCTCCCCCGGCGCCCGCCGGCTCTTTAAGGTGCCCCGAGTTTGATGAATGAGCTACTATTATAGAGTTGTTTTAGGTCCAGAGCGACACAAGAATAGAAAAGCGAGAATGACAGCCAGTTAATTTTTGAAAAAGGGCCGATAAGCACGTGGCTGTCTGAACGGCTGGCTTCTCCGTCTGAGAGGTCAGGATCCGCTAAAACTGGCCTTGAATTGATTCAGAGACGGTGACGTCTCATTTTTCTAATGAGACAAAAAAGTAAAAATTGTAAAAGTGTTAGACGAGTTTGGAGGTTATGAATATAAGCAGCCAAAATGAACTTCATCTGAAGAGAGGCTTCGGCATGTCCTGTCAGACCCGTCATGTCCCGTAGGCCTGTGTTGAAAAAATCGATTTTCCGATTCTAAATCGATTCTCACGTTAATTCCTAAAGATCAATTCATATGTCTAAAGATCAATTTTTTTTCATAATTACATTACAACTTTTGGTATTTTTTTGTTTATGCCCAAAAAAGGAATGTTTTGTTGGACACAAGAATAACTGGTGCCATGTTTTTGCCTTTAAATATGTTTAAAGGTATGAAAACATTCAAGTTTTCGGTTATAATTGCATAAATTGTCTATATTTCATTACTTTATATACTGTCTTGGGATTACATTTGCATAAAATGCTAAAAACCAAATTCTCAAAAATGAAAAACCCAAATTGACCGAAAATTGAAAAAATTAAAACGGAATAAAAACGATTTTATACAGCCTCTGTTTCCTCCCTGGATCTGTTTGGTAATTCTGCCCCACACGATGTTTCTGAAAGCAGTTCTATCAGCATTCTGGGAGCTGATTGGTCCTTACAGCATCATTAGCTGCCAATACTTGCTGTTGAATCTCAATATAATACTAGTATTAATATGTTGCATAACTACAGTCATATAATTCATGCAACAGCTCAAAAAACTTTTTTTTTTAACACCAAATAACCCAAATCAATATCGAATCGGATCGAATCAAATCTTGATCGAATCGATTCTCGACATTTGAATCGATCCCCAACCCTAATGCACCGGTGCAGAGCGAGGAATTGCTGGAAGGATTACGCATCAGCTGGCTTGTTGTTCTCTCACGAGGGCTGGGGAGGGGATGGCATTGTGCAGACGATATACTTTTGTTAAAGCTAATTATAATAAAACAGTGTCTTTTCCCATCAAGATGAGGTGACGTCTTGATCTTTTTCCCAGAGTGCACAGCTTGTTTCTCATTACCTGCAAAACTGTCTGCTCTTCAGTTCTCTTTTCTTACATGTTCTTTGGCAGCATGGACGCAAATCTATTACGAGCTTAATGATGCTCCATGTCGAACAACAGATCTTCTCCAGGCAGAGACCTGGATTTGACTTTGTTGTTCCTGCTGAGCAGCATCTCAGCTGAAAACATGTGTCAGGAGAGTCTAGATTGTCTGTGCTCCTTATGGAAGTGCGAGTAGAGTGATTGTTGCCTCTGCATATTTTCAAATGTCCTGCAATAATTGAAACATGAGGGCTCTGACTGGTTAGCTCCACAGATTCTGCCCTTCAGGACCATGTTAGAGCCTTCATTTCAAATGTCGACCTGTTTAATCTTACACCTTTTTAGCTTTTAAGTGCAGAGAATTAGAAACCATAAAGTTCTGGCTAAGAACACCCACACTACATAGTTTCATTAGATTGTGAAATATGAATGTACTGAGCAAGGCTTTAAAATCAATACGATATTAAATATGATTTTTTTACAGTGTAAAACGGGCAGATCGATGCCATCTGAACTGTAGATAAAATACCTGAACAATAATAAAAGCTGGAGTATATCAGCTAACAGCAAATGTCATTTTAAACTACAGTAATAGAAATGATTTGAAAGATCAAACACAACTGCTGAATCGAATAAAAGAGGTTTCTTTGTGCTCCAACATTGTGACTGATGACAAAAAGTTCAAAAGAAAAAGTATTTTCATTAAAATTAACGTTAACAAGGTGGAAATGTATGTTGTTTGTTGCCTGGCGACCATGGTAATGATGTAGTCATGACATTACGTGGTATGCAGCAGCATCAGGTGATACAGGTGGACTCTCAGGAGACGGCATGGATGGAAACGTGAAGCAGGAACTGAACATCTGGGGTGCAGATGAGCTCAATCACAGTCTTATCTCCGTGATTATCTTATCTGTAGTTAACAGTTTCTACATCACTCCTGCACCACTTCAGTCTCTGAAGTCTTTAGTCCCCGTTATCATCCGACATCCACGTAGAGGGATGCTGGAGTCCTGGACGTGCTCCTGCAACCGCGGCGCCGTGAATCTGCATTTGACATTTCTTTTCTTATCGTTAGCTGATTTTTTAAAAACTAATCTGTTGCTTCCAGCTGTGAATAACTTCCTGTTGTCATGGCCACCCATCAAAGGAAAAGATGGGATAAGAGGATGGATGCAGTGGTTTATGGTCCAAGCTCATCTCTGTATCAAAGAGAAGTGGGGTCAAATGCACAATATGAGTCCAAATGGTCCAAAACAGACAATAAATAAGGAGCCAAAAGGATTGAAATCCAAGCTAAAGGGAAACACTTGCCACAGACGGGCTGAAACTTTAGCTGTTGTGGGATGACAAGAAACCGTAAACCCATCGGAACCATCACAGATTGGTATCAGTAAGTTCTCAGTCCAAATCCCAAACATGTAAAAAGAATTTTATAGATTTAACAAGAAAGCACAAAATCTTATTGCAGCATTGACATTTAAAGAACACCATTCTCCCATCATCTGAAATGCTTTTTTACTAAAGTTATGTTCTGGTTTTGTCCAAAAGCATTTCACTTATATAATCCTACATGCATATCTTCCACAAACTATTGGTGTCATCAGTGGTTTGGGGATCAGACGATGGTATAACGTTGACTCTGAGAGGGACAAACAAGTCTTTTTGTGGTTTCTCTCAGGTTGGATCGATATTAGAGAATCAAAGCTTTCAGTCATTCATCGTACAAAAATGTTGTGGCTTTCAGAGACAGATGATGACATCAGATCACAGAGTGGTTTCTAGACAGCGTGTATACTTACTGTCCAGGGCTGGATATGACACATATACACACAGAATAATTTGAAATACTGTTTTACATCCACTCGGGGAGCCCTTTAGCAGGAACACCCACTCATCTGGCTGGATTGTGAAGTCCTCCACTAAGATTGTGGTTTTCTGAGATGTTTTTCCTGGTAAATGGACCATGTCAAGACTGAGTATCTATAACTGTCCGACTTCAGGGTCCACTTCCATTCACAAGGCGACAGTTTAGCGTTTAGCGAATGTCCCTGGCGCCTGGAGTCAGCAGCTATGAATCCAGTTTGGATGGAGCACAAATATGAGTCAGTTATACGTCAAATCATGTTTGACTGAAGCAGAATTAGAGTCTTTCAATGCTTTGGGGAATCTTGGTCACCGGGAGCTGAAACAGTCTGAAAACGAAAAAAGATAGAGTTCAAGTGTTAAAGTGATTCACTATCAGCGGCCGAGTTTCAGGAATATCTCCGTGGAGCAGAGCAGACGGTGTTGGAGCGGACGGGAGCTCTGCACTCAGAATACTGATGAGTGACCCTCTGTTGCATCCAGGTCCATCTCCCACCTGTCCTTCACGTTCCCAAATCTGTTTTCTGATGCTCATCTCTGAAGTGAAAGTTTTATTTTACCCTCCACTCTGGCCACTGTTATGCCTTTTGATCAATAATGTATCAAACGCCCTGAAGGAGAACTAGCACGCAGCATGTGAAATAAAGCACACGTGTGGTTTTCATGTATTCAGGAGGGTAGGCTGACTTTTCCTGATGTTCCTCCACAAATATGAATTTGTCAAAAGATTTGAATGTGTGTGCATGTGTCCCGTGAGCATGTTCATATGTAGAACCCCCCCCGACAAGCCCGAGTATTCATGACCACTGCCTTCCAGCTGAACAGCAGAGTAGCAGGATGAGATTCTGATGTAAAACATTAAAGGAAGACTCGTCGAGCCCTCGGGCTGCAGCATTCGCCGCGTTGGAAAATTCTAAAAGTAGGGATGTCAGTTTAGCGCGTTAATTTATTGATTAATTAATTACACTGCTAATTAACGCGTTATGAAAATTAACGCAATTAATTATGAGTGGCAAAATGCA
This sequence comes from Cololabis saira, assembly GCF_033807715.1. Classification (NCBI taxonomy): domain Eukaryota; kingdom Metazoa; phylum Chordata; class Actinopteri; order Beloniformes; family Belonidae; genus Cololabis; species Cololabis saira. Next base: position 44,728,966 of record NC_084590.1, read on the forward strand.
CAAGCATTTTAAATTTGAGGGACCCGTAGGCCACTTGGCTAGTCAAACAAACAAAGCAGGGTGAAAACAGACATGGACGCGACTCAGGGGAGCGAGGCCAGCAAATCTTTGCTGGGGCCTTTGAACGGCAAGTTTATGTATAAAAAGAAAGAAGACGGGACTATCAACAAGAACGCGGTGATTTGTACATTTTGTAAAAAAGAATTTCCCTATCACCGGAGCTGCTCCAGCCTGAATTGTCATTTAAACGCTAAACATGTCCGGACAAGTTCCACTGTAAACGTTTCAGCTACAAGTGCTAGTGTGAGCTCACTTCGCCAACCCACGCTTGCAGAATCTGGGAAACGAATGAGCAAAGCCACGACAGAAAAACTGACAAACTCAATCGCAAAGTGTGTTGCTGCTAATTGATTGCAGGCCAATTTCAATCGTGGAAGACGAGGGTCTCAAGGAGGAATGGTGTCATAACCAAACCGTATTAAAACCACTCCCCCAGGCCAACATGCACAGATGCACGACCATCTGAATGGGAAGATATTTTTTCTTTTCAATTTCATTCATGAAACACACTTCACCAATAAAAATGGGGATTTCAAATCTTCTCTTCTTAGTGTATTCAATTGATTAGTCATGCACTGCAATTTTGTAATGTCCTAGAATTCAAATGAGATTAAAATGCGATTTGATTAATTAATTATAAATCCTGTAATTCATTGGATTAATTTTTTTAATCGCCTGACAGCACTAGTTAAAAGTTATAGAGGAGTCTCTGCAACGTCATCAAAGAGGTGATCGCGTTGAAAGTAGTTTTCAGTCCCAAAGGCAGCAATGTGTCTGCATATGCTTTTGTATCTCTGAATTATTGTTATTATTAAATAAATCTTTATTTCTTGTGAGTTTATAAAGAACCTGATTATGTGCACTGATGGATTCATTTAAAAGTGAGAGTCTGTTCTTCTTAATGGTATGCACCTCAGGTCATATTCACTTGAAATTATTATTATTACCATCGGTTCTGGTAGTTTATCAGCACTTTCGTAGCAGATTTCAGTTTTCTTCCAGGAGCTCAGAGAGAAGATTGTAATCCATGTCAGAAGACGTTTGCTGTATTTAAATGAATCAAAGAAGGTGGAATTTATGTTAAATGAGGCTGCTGATATTTTCAAATGGAGAAACAAATGACCCCGGTTCATCTGTGGGGGCCCCATCCACAGTAGCGCTGGAGTGGGAGGACAAGTTTGATGTTTGGAGGAGCTTACATAATTTACTGTTAAAGAAATTAAAACAATAACAATGAAAGGTCTTAACCATTAATGGTGGATTTATGAAATAATACACCAAAAAAATTATTCCATTTTTTTTTATTGGAATTGTTTATCATACATTTTAAATAAAAACAAATGAATTAATATTTTTTGTATAGAGGGAATGCGAATGACGTCACAGATGCAACTTCACAGCGGGTTACGCCCAGTGAGTGGCAGAAAGACTGAGTGGCAGAAAGACTGAGTGGCAGCGTAAACTTTCAGATTGAGCAACTCAAAAACATCTAAAATGGGAAAGAACTGTTGTGCGATCTACTGTACTCTTTTAGCAAAAAATCGGAGTTATCGTTTTACAGACTGCCGAAAAATAAGCTTAAGTGAGACAAATGGATCGCTGCAATTCACAGAAACAACTGGATTCCAGGCACCGAAACGTGGATTTGCGGTTCCCATTTTGTATCAGGTAATGTTGAATTTTTGGGTAGCTAACGTTAAACGGTCAAATCATAAAGTTTGGTGTCCTCATCAATTTAATTTCTACAACAAATCCTGCCTTGAAGTCGGACCAAGCATCAATACTTTGTAAGCCTTCAAGCTTTGCTTCGTCTATTTCCCTGGTGTAATTAAGTACATATAAATATCAGGAAACTGGATATGTGGCCAAATATTAATGTCCATGGACCACTGGTTCTTGGGGTAACTGTAGGGGTCACTGTCAAGTCCAACTGACTTTAAGTTAAGCCGATAATCGGCTGCTATCCCTTCTTCTCCACTAGTTGCAGCCATTTTTGCTGATGTTTTGCACTCGAGTAAGGGAGCATGGTACAGTGGGAATGTGACATCAATGCATACCCTATATATCTATGCATCGGGAGAATTCATTTTCTTTATATTAATTTATTTAAAAAATAATAATTTTCACCTGTATAAAGCTATGTTTTTGTTTTATTTTGATAATGGGGCGGTGCAGAGGTCTCAGGAATGTAACATCTCTGATACAGACGGCATTAAGGGGTTAATACATGACACTAAATGCAGATTTTTAGATTAGTTTCATATTATAAATGTGGCTTTAACCTTAGACTAACTGTATTAACTTAATTACACACTTTTGATTTGTCCTTGGCCAGAGCTGGTTTCTTGTTCTTGTTCGACTGCAACGGCTTCTGGAAACCAACCTCACCCACGTCAACATGAGTCCGAGGTGTGCCGTCTGTGTTCTGTTTGCTCAACCTGACCACAAACCATCCCTCTCTAAGACAATATTGAAGAACGTGGTCAGTGAGCTGTCAGTCTCTCTTTATTACTTTTTCATAAAATTGTCTTCTGGGTCAATAAGTCACTTGACCAGTCACACGAATGTGATGGACAGCATTTGATTCCGTTGTTTTATTGGATGAAGAAAAACTGTGGCATGAAATTGATAAAACAATAATCACAAAAACATTCTCTTGCAGTATCTTTATGGGGAAAATGCGGCAAACCAATATCTCATTCCCTGTTTTGATGTAATCTGTTTTGGGGCTATTATTATTGTTATTATTAACTTTGGATGAATCCCACTAATTCAGAATGTTGAATTGCATTGAATTGACATTTGTCATGTTTTGGTATTACATCAGTACAGCTGAATTGGATCGGAACAGTTTGACCGAGGCTGTAGCTCCAAAAAGAAAAAAGAAAACCACAAAGACAGTGGTCTTCTTGATTGCACGCCCCTTTCTCTATTTTTACTGACTATGTTTGAACACCTGATTTGGCTTGCTTGACCACCAGCCCTGATATCTACACTCTCTTGTTATTGGTCACTTTTCTGGAGCCAACGTTTATAAATACGAGCTGTAACCATCTGCTTGTCCAGATCAGCCCCTGGGTCTGGCAGTCAGAAGGCGCGCCGATTTTTTCCAGTGTCCAGCCGCGGTACTGCAACAAAAAATCCCATGGGGCCCAGAAAGCTTTTTTCCCATAGACCGCAATAGTAAAAGAGAAGCCTCTAAAACTGTTCACAGGACACCTCCAACTGTAATCACCGCCAATTACTAATCTTTGTATTCTATATTTTTAAGTCATGGACTTTATATCTGTCAAAAATGTTTTATAACGGCCAGAAAAGTCAAAGAAAAGTCTCTTTCTGGGCGTGACGTCACGGCTGACGTCACAGCCGTGTCCGTGCATTCCACGGATGTTTATATTAATATATATTATGTAATTATATTATATTAATACATTAATACTATATGTAATACTATACATGTAATAATATACATGAATTAATATATTATATTAATACATATTATATTAATATTCGCGTCATTGCCCCAGAGCATCATGGGAGGTGACTTAACTGCGCATGCTCTATGGGCCCGTGTATGCGAAAGTAAACCCGGAAGTCAGAGATTTTTTCGGCGTATGCGCTAGGTGAGCAGAATGCATTGAAATGAATGGGCGGCCATTTTTGATGTCTCATCCAGTTTTATAATACATCCATGGTCCAGATACATGGGTTTGAATTTAAAGAGTGTACTCTCTTCTTTTTCTAGTGACCGTATGGACATCTGTGTACATACATCGTAAGGGGTTGAGACAGGAGGGTCCAGGTCATGTTTATAAAACCCGGACTTGTTCTGTTTGGCCATGCAGAAGTGTGTAAAAAAATGATTATTCTAGAGTGAAGGAATGCTTCTTCCTCTGAGTAGTGTGTGTGTGTTCATTGAGTGAGTGTATCCCGAATGGGTCCATATGTATCCACGCTTATTTAGCCTCTGTGTGTGTGTGTGTGTGTGTGTGTGTGTGTGTGTGTGTGTGTCTGCACGCTGTTGGTGTCCCTGCTCCTGGGGTTTAAGCCATCCTTAGATAAGCTATCAACAGGATCCAGACACAGTACCACAACACAAACACACACTGCTATCACTGCAAGCCCCGGGGAGGAGAGGTGGGTGGAGGGGCAGAGCAATGGCAAAGAATGTAGAAGAAAGGAGGACAGTGGAAAGGCCTTGGAGAGAGAAGAGGAAAAGTTAAAGAGGGTTCAAACACATAATAGATGGGGAAGAAATGTGCAAGTAAGAGTAGATGGTGAGAAAATATTTAAGACAGCAAGAAGACGCAGACGGCCACAAGGCTTAATTCTGCGGGGCTTTAAATCTTTCCTACAACTACAGGATCAATGTTTATGGGGGGAAGAGTCCGGACATGTTTATTGCTATTTAGAGAATGATGTGTTCCTCTTCCCTGTGATGAGCGTTGGTGTAAGTGTTCATGCTTACACATAAACTCAAGTAAACTGCTTTGATTATCTTAGGTTGTTCTAAATGGAGGAGGGGGGTGGCGTGTTAACCTGCCGTTGTTTATGTTTATGTAATAATTGGTCAGGGGTCATGTTCTGGTCTCTGGAAAGATCCTAGAGACAACTTGTGTTGTAATAGGCAAATAAACTTTGACTTTACTTTTTATCGTGCCTAAAAACCCAATTTAAAATCAATCTTACAGCTAGGTGAACTTAGAAACCTTTAAAATGATTTGTTCCACTACACAACGCTGGAGACTGTCTCAGTCATGCTTTTCTAGATCTCTGAGCACGTTATCATTCAGTTCACTGTCTGTTACTCAGAGCCGGTCTCCACCTCACCAATGCTGGTGTCATTCTGCCGCAACTTCCTTAAAACATGTCCGTCCCACTTCTCTGAATGGGTTATCTCTGCTTTACCTCCTCAGCACTTTTTCCTCACTCGAGGTCAATGATGCCACTAAAGCTCTTTGCTGTCTTTGTTCCACACTGAGCTAGCGCCTGGATAGCCTGTGTCCTCTATCCGCTGTCTCCAACACATCTAAGAGATGCCCACTGGAAACTGTGCACCTTTGTCAGAGCTGCGGAGCAAAAATAGCATAAATCCAGGAACCCTGCTGATCTCAACAGCTCTGAATCTCCTCTCCACCTTCACATCTAACATGAAGTCCGCCAAAATTGATTTCTATAAAAGGCAAATTTAGCAGCACCATAGACTTAAGGCATTTTACACCTTAAGTCATTTTGGGAAAAGCATATTTGTGGTCTGAATCGTATCTCACAGGGCTTTCCTTCAGCATGTCACGGCAAGGCCAAATGTCTATATACATCACTTCTCAACAGGAGTGCCCCAAGGCTTGGTGCTGGGACCCCTTCTCTTTGATATAAACACCTCGCCGTGGGCTCAGCATCTTCAAACAACAAGGCTAGAGGTTGGAGATTATTTAAAAATTACCCATTCAGATTTAAAGACAATGAAAAACAAAGTAGATCTTCTACCTGATATGCCACCATGAGGAGAGGTGGGTGGCACCTAAGTGGAATAAGGCATGAATAGGTTTCTCCTGAATAGAGTCCCTTCCCTGAGTCTATTAAAGTGTGCCCTTATTTCCTTAGGTTTTAGGGAGGCAGCTAAGGACAGTTTCGGTGAAACTAAAAGTTCCAAGAGAGTGGTGTACATCAGAGAGTGTTGTCAGATACTGTCGTGCAAAAAGCAGGAGTAGATGGTTTTGCTGGGTGTTTAGACGGTGCAAGTATGATCTGGGACCAGATACATGCAGCTAAGGTTGACAAAAGTGTGATGTGATATTTTTAGATCCTGCTAATGCATTTGGTTCAGTGCCACATACTGTAGCCTTATTTGGAGTGCGGTTGATTATTTTAGAGTGCCTGAGATTGCTGTTAACTTGGTGAAAGGATATTTTAAGGACATTAAGCTGTGTATAAATACAGCAGGTTACCTGACAGGCTGGCAGAGGTTAGAAATGGGCATTTAGCTCGTAAGGAATATTGCCACCAATATTTAGTTTAACAGAGTGGCAAAAGTGGCAGTTCAGGAAGAAAAATCGGATCTTAGGCATGCAAATATTGTGGTTTTAGTTTGAATGGGGAAGCTTGATCATGGAGCATTTTAGCCATCTGGAGGTCTTGTGGGACTAACTAAAAAAAACTCTGCTGCTCACAGGTATCTAGTCAAATCATGCCAAGAAGCTGGACTCCATTTACCACCGTGCTCTCCGTTTCATCACTGGACTCAGCCATCGCTGCCCCCTGTAGGCCTATACCACAGCTGAATGCTCATCATGCAACTACTATGCTCTCCGCTCCCAAAGTGCTACACAAATGCCGGTCCCTAATGTTCACACAGAGCTTGGACAGAAAGCTTTTAAATATGTTGCACCTTCCTCCTGTAAAAAATTTCAAACGGACATATAATTGAAATAAGTCATTACTCATTACTCTGGCTGAATTCAGGTCAGATTTGCAGGACAGAGAAAAGAGTTCCCTCGATGGATGTCATTGTTTGATTTGAAGTGTTTTGACGGTGATGATTGTTTTTTCGTTGTTTCTGTTTTGTCTGATGTCTTTTTAATTAACTGCTGCTTTCTTGGCCAGGTCTTTCTTGGAAAAGTGAAGTTAATGCAAATGAGACTCACACCCGGTAAAATACAGGATATAAATAAATAAAAGAGGTTTCCTGAGTGCAAATCCTTCTTTGGAGCTCAAGTTTCTTGCGTTTATTTCAACTCAAGAAGCACATTATTTTTTTTCAGCTTTTCCCCTTTTCTGTGCAAAGAAGTCAAGGTTAGTTTTCTTCCTCTTTAAAACAAGAAAATCTGTTCCTAATCTGCTCTTACTGGTCCACTGATTTGGTAAAAAAAAAAAAAAAAAAAAAAAAAAAAAATTATGTTGCACTAGGGTGCAATGATCTGACTGATTTGGCCAAAGTCTTGTTTTTGCATAATGAAAAAAAAATCTTCCTCCTCTAAAATATTATTTTTATTTTTATCCTGCCTGGCCCTAATACTCTTCCGTAGCATGCTGGTATGGTACGGTGGCTGTCAGTAGATACAGTAGTAAAATACCATGAAAGCAAATACTGTCTGCTATAACAGACACGTGCATAGCTTCCCCAGTTGGAGCACATTGCATTATGGGATACAATGTGAAAGATGGACTGCTGAGTTTCCCAAAAGTAGCACATCATCCAGTTATTTTTCACATACTTCAGACTGTGTTTGTTTTCACACTTCAGCTTGCATCCCAAACTATCGTGTTACTCATTTCAGACAGGACAACGGCACTGTGAGTGATTTCATATTCTTTTAATTTGAATTTGATTTTATTAAGCTTTTTTACATCGGTACAAAATTACTTATTAATTAACAATTACTTATTAATATGCCAATTCATGGAGAAATTGCCCCTATCAGTGGTCCCAAAGCACGTCAGAAAAATATCAGATTTTTAGTTTTTTGTGCGGGTGCTTTGTTTTGTTTAAAGACAAGTGATCGAATACTTTATGAATGTACAATAAACAATGACATTTTGCAACATTGTAGAAACATTAGGTGGTCACCTCATTATCCAGTGTAACAATGGAGGTGTCTGATTGGACCGAAGGTGGTACGATGACATCAGAAAAGATGTTGATCACGACATCAGACGGGTTACAACATGACAGAAGGAATTCGTGCCAAGAAACTTTGAATAACTGAGGAAGTGAAAAAAGGGGAACAGGAAACTACATTTTGTTTTAATTAGGGCCCGAGCACTTACAGTGCGAAGGCCCTATTGTATCTGTAGGAATTTCCTTTTCCACAAAGTTTTCTAGGGGGTGCTGTTGAGCCATTAGGCCACGCCCATTAATGCAAACCATTAAATATCAAATTTTTTGCAAGGCCTAGCTTGCGTGCAAAATTTGGTGACTTTTGGGGCACGTTTAGGGGGGCAAAAAGGCCCTCATTTCGTCGGAAAGATAAAAATAAAAACGAGAAAAAAAAAATCCTACAGATACAACAAGGCCTTTGCACTGTCATTGCTCGGGCCCTAATAATATTACAGTACTTAGTAGAATTATACCAAGTGGGCTGCAGAAATCAACACCCAGCACTACTAAACATTTGAGAAGGACAAGGATTCTTCACTCGTAAGATGATGCAAATGCAGGTCAAATAAAAGCAGACATCCCTGAATAACAGGCGGAAGAGAAACGGATGAAAAGGGAGGTGTGGGAAATGAAAATGGGGAAGGATGAATATCACTGGAGAAAACTATTGTCTATTTTTCGGAAAGGTGAGAAGAGTGTGATGAAAAAAGAAGGGGAGATGAGCAGACGAAGTGAAGAGATATGAAGAGAGACTTTGGGGAATTCAAATGTTGAAAGGTTAGCAGGAGGAATGCATGATGTAAGGAGATGAGAGAGGGGGCAGACTATAAAGAGAAAAACCTGCAGATGAGAACGCAGAGGCAGAGGAAAAACAAGGTGAAGCGGGAGGAGGTCAGAGAAAGGTAGAGGGGGGATGTGAAAGTTCACCGTGTGGGGAGGAACGCAACAACCGCAATGAGGGAGATGAGACATCAGACTGTGTTGGTAATGAAACATGAGTTTTTCATCATCTCCGAGGATAAAAATCAGTCTAAGCTCAGAGCTTCGAGGTTTGATGATTTTCTTTTAAATTGTGCCGGAAGAATCCTGGCGTGACCTCCTGGCGCACTTGGTTAGTGTGCTGATCTAAACGTGATAAACACTCGCTCTTTGAACTAAAAACTGGTCTACATCAGTAGGGAGACCCAGCAGAATAATGCCAGGGTTCCTGAATCCCTCAACCCGACCCACGACTCGGTAACTATCTCCAGACAGGAACGCATGAATGTCACTTATGGCGCTTTTCCGCTAGTACCTACTGAGCCCGACTCAACTCGCCTCGCCCCGGTTTCGCGCTTCTCCACTAGGGGTCTAACGTGTTAGATACTTTTTCTGTATCTATTCTACCGAGGTTTTAAGTGGGCTGCATCTGACGTCATCACACTACAGGCCACCTATTGGTCGGGGGGTTGGAGTCAGACGTCTGAGTCAGGATCTGACATCAGTGAAAGAGCGACTCTGACGGCTTCTTGCTCATTTTATTCGACCAGCAACGGCAGCAGAACTCTGTTTGGTGATCCAACTCTGAGGTGCAGATGTTCATAAACCTGGTGGCTGAGGAGAGAATTAAAAAGGGATCTAGACGGGCGATAAGGAACGACCAGATCTACCAGATCTCTGTCACTTCATAGCTGCTCGCGGCTCCAGTTGACTTTTTCAGCAGCGCCGAGAAAACAAACAAAAAAAAAAGCGTTGCCGCTTGAAGCTTCTCTTGCTCTCATTTTTTAACTTGATATCAAACACAAGCCACAGACCCAGCAGCTCATATATCATCTTCTGGAGACTGGTGGTCGAAGGAGCTGCTGCTGAGGAGCTTTGTGATGCTTGTGCACATGTGGGTGTGAGTTGCTGTAATAAAAGGGTTCTGCACAAAGCTCCATGTCCTCTCTATCCTGTCGGTCGGGCCCCGTAGCACTCGCCGTGCTACACTGGCGCCCAACGTGGGGCCCGACGGGATGGAGAAGGGAGGCACGGAGCGGGCCCTGGACGCGCTCGCCCATGCCATGGCGGACCTGGCTGCCCTGCTCCGGGACCAGGGTGAGCATCAGCTCGCTGTGCTGGCGGTGCTGATGCCCGCGGAGCGACCCACCCCTGCGCCACTCTTCAGGTTCGCCGCAGCAGCGCGGGAGGAGCTGGCGGCGCCGCAGCTGAGAGGCCGGGAGGCAGAAGCTGCGGGCCGCCAAGCGACGGCTCCTGAGACGGCAGGGCCAACGGAGCGACCCACCCTGGCACCACGCCTGAGGTTCGCCGCGGCAGCGCTGGCGGGGCTGCAGCCGACCGGCCGTGAGGCAGTCGCTGCAGGCCGCCAGGCGATGGCTCCTGGGACGGAGTCGGAGGCGGAGGCGGCTGCAGAGGTGGAGGCGGACCAGCAGGGCGCCGTGACGGAGGGGGTGGTCCTGGACGCACCCCGGCCACGGCCGCGGATGCCGTTTGGCCCGAGGCCACCAGGGGCCCGGTCCCGAAAGCGGCTTTCTCGACGGTCGGCCCGTCGCCGAGGACGGCCGCCCGACGGGGGGGCCGGGGGGGAGTAGGCTCGGCCGGACGGACCCCGGCGCGAGTGTGTGGCAGAGTGGAGGAGCTGCAGCCACTCAGGCTGACGGGACACAGGTGTGGCCCGTCAACCTCTCCACCCTGCCAGCCTTGATAAGGCGGGGCTGGACAGCAGCAAGGGGGTCGGACTGAGAAGCTGCTGCAGAGAAGGAGAAGCTGCTGATCGGGTGGTGCTTGTGCACGTGTGTCCTGGGTGTGAGGTTTGAGTGAAATAAAGGGTTCTGCACAAAACTCCGTGTCCTCCTCTATCCTGTCGGTCGGGCCCCGTAGCACTCGCCGTGCTACAGAGGGCAAAGCGAGTCGAGACGAGGCGTGGTGAGTAGGTACTAGTATAAAAGCGCCATTAGAAGTGTGGACGGTCAGGTAACTAAAACTCCTGAGGTAAGGATGCACGTTGGGGTGTCTGTATGTTCTCACTTGCATCTGTTGTCAGGAAATAGATCCACACTTAAAGCGACACTACGTAACTTTTCCACCTTAATATCATATTTCCAGAGTCATTGTGATGGTACATCAACTTCCAACAGGTTTAATGACACCTCTGTCATGGTCTGAGGGGTCTGTATCACCTTCACTGGCACTATGTAACTTTGAGGAGCATGGTAGGAACCCTGCCACACTAAAAAACTACAAATCGTTACAACTTTGACTGCTTTACGGCATACGTCACTTCCCCCTCCTTCCCGATTCGCAGTCGAGACGAAAATGGGCGGGGCTTGGAGCGCAGCTCCGCAGAACCTATTGCTGCGTTATGGCTGCAGCAGCTCCACACAACAGACGTGGGGAAAAGATCCTAATGGTTTAACTTTTCAACGGTTTCCTGCTCGGAGGCAGAACCACGGAGACCAAGTATCTGATATAACAAAGTAAAAGAGTGAAAGAGTCGTCGGCTCGCTTTGGATCGCGGCTGTAACGACCAAACACCGGCTTCCACACAGTAAAGCCTGAATTATGGTTCTGCGTTAAATCGACGCAGACCTACGGCGTAGGGTACGTGGCGACGCGCAACGTACGGTGCGTGTCGCCGCGTACCCTGCGCCGTAGGCTCTGCGTCGATTTAACGCAGACCATAAACAGCCTTAAACCACAAACACTCACACAGACCGGGGTCGGATCAAAACACGGGTTTTATTCCCCACTTCGCCAGCTAAACGCAGTTGCTGACCAGCTCTCTGCGGTGCAATTAACCCCAATCTTCAGATAAAACTAGTTTGTTGAGGAAAAAATATTAACTCATATTTGTAGATGCAGAGGAAAAAAATAATCTCACGAGGAAAACGCCTCGGAGTCTCTTCAGCATAATATAGCAGTCAAAAACAAAGAAAAGAGAAGTAAGAGGGATACAAAACATGTACTGTATGTTGTACTATTATACAAATTTATTGAAACACATGGCTCTTCAGTAGAGATTTCATATGGATCCAGACCGTTAATAATCATTATTTTCTCCATATACCGCTCCCTGGCTTCCTTGTTTAAGGTATCCCAGTAAATTCCAGTTCCTTTCCAGCAGTTTAACATCTTTTTTTTTGCATTCCGTCTGTTCACTTGGTGAAACAGAAAAGCGTCCCGTGTTCTCTCATCAAAACAAATGCATGCGACGGGACAGGAGTTTTCTGGCAGTACGCGCTGGTGCTCATGGGAAACGTAGTGTTCTTTCTGGTAAAACACTACCGCTTTTGTCCAAAAGATGCCGCCAAACTCAGAAAAGCTGAAAGTTACGTTGTGCTGCTTTAACGGGGATTGTGATGGTAGGACGTTGATTGATAACGTAAAAAGATCAGAGGAGAACAGAGTGGATCATTTTAACTGAGTTACAGTCACAAATAACTTGAACTCCATCTCATCCTGAAGTTTTTAAATATTCAACTCGACTGTCAAGACAACCTTGTTTTTTTTCTGTTTGAATTTCAAGTGACTCTCTCTTCCCGTGACGGAGCGGTTACCCGTCAGGGCGCATGACCCCTGACCTGGGGATGATTGATCAGCTCCAGCACCCTGCGACCCTGAGCAGATTCAAGTAGCTCTAAAAAGATGTATGAATGAACGATTTGGTGAGCAGACTCCTTAACAAAAAGTAAAATCAACTTCCACAAAAAGTGCATAAAGGTAAACGTATCTGACAAAAACTGTGAAAAAAAGCCATTAACACTGGTTTTCTCTACAAAGACTGTCAACTATTATTTTACTATTAAATAATGTATAAAATGGAACTAGGTAAATATTACAAAACAGTAAACATGTTTCTTTTTGCCTTTTTCAATCTCATCATTGTGAGTTTTTAATACTGGTCTAAAGGCTTGCGTGTCATTCACGTTCAAATACCTGCAGAAAAGAAATGACCAGCATAATTACGGAAGAGTAGGCTATTAGGGCCAGGCAGGAGAAAAATTTAAATAATATTTTAGAGTAGGAAGATTTTTTTTTCAATTTGCACAATTTCGAGAAAAAAGTCGAAATGTTGAGAAAAAAGTCAAAATTTTATGAATAAAGTTGAAATGTTGAGAAAAAAGGCGAATTTTTGACTTTATTCACGAAATTTCAACTTTTTTCTCGACATTTCGACTTTTTTCTCGAAGTGCACAATAAAAAGAAATCTTCCCCTCTCAAATATTTTTTCTCCTGCATGGCCTTAATACTCTTCCGTAGCATAATAGATGACAATAGATGATGACAAAAATACTGACTTGATCTTAGTCGTCTTGCGGTTCGATTAACCATCAATCAAGAGCCTTCAGTTAAGTTAAAGTGACGAAGCAACAATCAGCACTTCTGCCCGGGTATGTTTTAATGCTGTTTCAGGATGACTGGATCTGAAATGTGGTCGGGAAATCAGTGAAGGATTTTACCATCAAATCTGAATCCTAATGAACTCAACGTGAACATAGTTTTCTCTGGAACAGCTGTTACCATGGTGATCTAGAACAGAAATAAAAATAATATTTTAGAGTAGGAAGATTCTTTTTTCATTATGCACTTTGAGAAAAAAGTCAAAATGATGAGAAAAAAGTCGAGGTTAATGTTGAAGTACAAAACATTAACTGAAATGTTGAGAAAAAAGTCAAAATTTTGTGAATAAAGTTGAAATGTTGAGAAAAAAGGTGAAATTTTGACTTTATTCACGAAATTTCGACTTTTTTCTTGAAATTGTATTTCAACATTAATCTCGACATTTCAACTTTTTTCTCGAGATTTCGACTTTTCTTCACCCTTTTTTAGCCCAGGGACCCCTTGGATGAGAGAAAAACAGAGCAGGGACCCCTGCTTGTGTAACCCTTGTTAAGGTATAATAACAGAGCACAGGTGTTAATTCAAGTGTTAACAGTTGTGAAACTATACATACATCCAAAGTACTTCTTCAAATTATGTTCAAGTACTCAATAAATTGGGGTTACATTAATAACCATTTTTCAGAACTGAAATGACCGTGGTTACATTGGTAACTATCCAAAAATCATTTTACAAAAATAAAAATTACAAAGTAACAATTCCCTTTAATTTGGTGGAAATGGTGGTACACTTAATGGTGGTATTAAGTGCAGTAAACATTGAAAGTAACTAAGAGGCATTAAAGTTTAACGTGCTTAGCTGTCCCTCCTTGCACCGGTAACAGTGAGAGACTGCACTGAAAATGCTCTTTATTTATCACCACCATGAAATAAACATATGTAGCAAACTAAAATTTAGGAAAAATAACATCCTCCTTTTATAAACAAAAAACACCATAGTAAGTGCTTCAATAGCTTATGAGCCAAATAGCCATACCAGCTAAGTGGCTGGGCCCAAGCTAAGTAGAATTACGTGCCAATCAACTGGGCCTCACTGACTAGTTGGGGGTGCAAAATATATTTTTTTCTTCATCATTTTAAACACGTTTTTAACCACTTTTAATCATTTTTGGTGCATATAAATCAACTTGAATTAATTATTTATTTATTTCGAAATAAAACTAATTGTTTTAACGATTTTAATGAATTCTTTACTTCAAAATTAAAAGAGCATGAGACTCCTTTTAAGAACTGAGACTCTGTAGCGCCACCCTTCACCAAGACGGCCGTCAGGGGTACTGCAGCCAACAGCGAAGCCGGCACGGGAGAACGGGGAGAACGTGCATGTAGCGTCATGTGACGTCACATCCGCCGCCCAGCGCGGGAAATTCGGAGTCCGAATTGCAGCACATTTTGCAGCACACAGCCTGTTCAAGGCAACGGAGAGATACACTAGAGGGCTCATTCCTTTTGGTTTGGAACGCTTCATCTGACATTATTACTAGAAAACTTAAAACGTATACTAATTTTTTTCATAAATCCTGCCTCAATCCTGCCTCATGCTCCTTTAAACCAAATTATTTGACAGGGAAAATCTTAATATTAAAGGGATGTCACTTTAGAACCTGGGCTAGAACCTCATTTTTATTTTTTCCCTTTTTTTTAAGTGTCAAGTTTTAAGCCTGGCTTATAATAACTTTTGAATGTGTTTTATTCTGCTTATATGACCTTATTGGCCAATTCCTGACTGGGTTATTAGTTTACATGTGTTTATCGTTGGTGAAACTTTGGCCTCGTCAGACGTGGAAGGAGTAACGTTAGGCCGAGCTGTAACGTTACAATCTCCAGCTTTAGGCTTTGTTATTGTCACAAATGTATCCATCAGGTCTAACTAGCGTTAAATAGGAAATAGCCAAATCAATTTAGCAACGAATTTTCTTCTCTTAAACAGCTAGTTAGCTTGTTTTTCCGCCCTAAAGTTGACTGTCAAATGACTCACGTCCCGTCATAGAGTTGTAGACTAAATAGTTATTGTCAATAGTTAGTCAGTTATTGTTCAAATTGCCTTTATTTCTTTTGAAGTTGGAGGACCCCCTGCAGTACCTCCGCGGCCCCTCTAGGGGTTGCGGACCCCCGGTTGAAGACCCCTGATCTAGAAGATTAAAACGTTAAAACATTCTAGAAAATCTTTGCTTCAGAATCCACAGACCTCGCTAGAGGTCCAGATGAAACGGCGAAACTCCTCCAAAGCTTCAGAACACGTAATGGAAAAGGCTTTTTAAAGGAAAACAGCGATGAGCCCAGCGGGACAAATCCAGACTCCTGAATAAATACCAGTGCAAGAGTTACAGAACTTGCTGATGGACTCTAAAAAGTAAAGAAACTGTGGTCTCTGGGTTACTGTTGCTAGAGCTTCTGCGACAGAACATTAAGTGTCCAATAATTGGAGACACAAACACAGAGGCCTTCACGTCCTCTACCTGCCTCTCTGTCTCCATTTCATTTTTCATCCCTGATCAAATATTCTCCAATTATCCTGGTGTGTGTGTGTGCGTGTGTGTGCGTGTGTGTGTGCGTGCACTGCTCATAGATAATTGAAAGTTGGGTCATGACATCCAACAGCTGCCACGGGAGGACATGTGAAAGAGAAGCAAGATGAAGAGCAGCACAGAATAATTTGATAGATGAACACGATTTAAAGCAAGAACACTGAAAAGCTAAAGAAAGAAACCTCAAAGTCAGCCACTCCTGCACACTGCAGTGAAAACTAAACCAAGACAAACACAAATCTGCACACAATGTGGGAAAGTCCTCAAGAATTTAACAGATTTCCCCCCCCAAAAAAATTCTGTCATTTATTTATTTTACATTCAGTTTTTTTCTTCAGGGTTTGTGGGGGAGAAAGGAGCAGTGCAGTGGTCTGACGTACGTTGTCCTGATGCCTAGATGACCCTGAAGGGCGTCTGGACCACGTGGGTCGTCCACGGCGACCACATCCTCATGACAAACGGAGCGAAGCTGCTCCAGAGCCGAGTCGGTTCTGCATCTCAGAGGGAGGAAGGCTGGCACTACGTTAGACCCAAAACTCTGCTAGGCCCGATGAAAGAGTCGGTGATGTCAGAGCCGAGGGGCGGAGCCTTTGTGACCAACCCAATAGAGGGAATGCATTGACGTCACTTCCCAGTGAGTGGCAAAAACGGCTGCAACTAGTGGAGAAGACGGGATAACAGCTGATTATCAGCTTAAATTAAAGGCAGTTGGACTTGACAGTGACCCATACAGTTACCCGAAGAACCAGTGGTCCATGGACATTAATATTTGGCCACAAATCCAGTTTCCTGATATTTATGTAAGGGATAATGCGACACGCGGGGGCGTGACCGGTTTGCCTCCGCGAAGTCCATATATTTCTGATAATGTACACCGTTATCCCGCTTATACCACGGCCACTTACCAAAAAACATAAATATTAAATCAGTTATTCATGCTTTAATGTGTTTTCAGTTGAAATCATTAGTTTTATAACAAGCCACAGCTGAGCGGCTGAGCGAACATTTTTTTAACAAGCCATAACTCAGTTTCCTTGGTAACAGGGGATATTCTAGTCAGCTCAGCTCCGCTCGGCTATTTTCTTTTCTCTCTATTTATTTGGTGAATTGTTAAATTCACCAAATAAATTAAAAGAAATTACAAAATCACTCTTGTCGCCGTCCTGCGGTAAACGGCTCTTCTTTTTTAAATCTCTGTTGCCGTGGTTACCACCTGGCAGTTGATCCAGCGCAATGATATTAAAGTTATCAGGCAATTTGATCAAACTTGTTTTCTAGGTGTAGGTTATCACTTTTAACCTACACCTGCCAGCCAATCAGAATCAAGTATTCACACAGACCGTGGTATAAATGTACTTAATTTCTACGCCGGGGAAATACACGAAGCAAAGCTTGAAGGCATACAAAAGTCTTGACCCTTGGTCCTACTTCAAGGCAGGATTTGTTGGCGAAATTAAAGTGATGAGGACACCGCACTTTATGATTTTGAGGTTTAACGTTAGCTACCTTAAAATCCAACGTTACCTGATACAAAATGGGAACCGCAAATCCACGTTTCGGTGCCTGGAATCCAGTTGTTTCTGCGAATTGCAGCGATCCATTTGTCTCTCTTAAGCTTATTTTCTGTCTGTAAAACGATAACTCTGATTTCTTGCTAAATCTATAAGTACAGTTGATTGCACAACAGCTCTTTCCCATTTTAGATGTTTTCCAGTGCTCAAACTGAAAGTTTACGCTGCCACTCATTCTTTCTGCCACTCAGCGTAACCCGCTGTGAAATCGCATCTGTGATGTCATACACATTCCCTCTATACTGTAACCCCCCCCGTTAAGGGTCCATCACGGAGACCGACTGTCTCCCTGCATTACGGTGTTGTCCACAGGGAAATCCAAATTGAACGGTGCAATGATACGATCCAATCTGAATAAAAGCATAAAAAAAGAATATAATAAAAGCTTGAAACTCTAGTCTGCGTTATTTAAAACAGAAGAGAAGAAAGACATGGACGCTCACTGGAAGCAGGCGTGAAGGAACCTTTATTGATTCAAACTCGCCATTCAGACGGGGTTTAACAGCTCCGTCCGTTCAATAAATCAGCCTTCACCACGGCTCTATTAAGCTGCTGAAGACAGTGGATAGAAACTCTGCTGTTATAATCACCAGAAGGTGTTTTGGTTAAATCTGGAGCCTCTTTTGGTGCTATGGAGGGCTGCAGATCTGCTGCACAGGGGTCATACTACATCTGGGAGGTTGCCAACGTACGCCAGAGCACGCCAGTTTATTTTCCACTTTGAAAGGAAGGCACGTATAAAGAAATAAACAAGGAAACAAAAATAACCCCACGTCCGTCTCAGCCCTCCCCTACCTGCCCGACCGCCATTACGCAAGTGCACGACGGTGGCAGGCGGCGCAGCAGAGTGTTCACAAATGGCAGCTTTTGTTTACAACAACCTTTAAGGATGCAGACTGCTGACAAGATGACATTTGGTTTGGAGGGAACACAAGATAATCACTGTGAACTGTGTGTTTGTGCACCGTGGTCCTCAGACAGCCAGAGAGCAATAAAACGAGGTTCCAAAAACAGCGGAAGATGCAAACTATGGCTGTGTGGAAGTGGGAAAGAACAGCGATCAACGGTGAACCAGCAGCACAAAGACGAACATGTACGAGAAAACATCTGTCATGTTTAACAGGAGTCCTGAGTGCAGCTCTTCATGCTTTGACTGCTGGAAAATACTCAAGCAAATCCTTTTGTTTTCACCGGATCAAATTTTGATGATGGTGTTCACCTTTAATCTAGGAACCAGGGGAGGTGTCTGACCACTAGAGGTCAGCAGACAACCTTCTTTTGAGTTTTTTTTTTTTTATACATTTTTTTACCTTCTCTGCATATATATATTAATGGTTAATACCAAGTTTGGTAAAACTTAAAGCATATATATGCCTTTTAATATGCCCTTTTTTTAAAAACATATATGTAAGAGGAATAGGGGGTGGGGTGGGGGTGGGTTGGAGTGGGGCGGGGGGTGGTGTTGAGGGCTGACATCTGCTGCAAGTCTAAAATGAGAGAAACACACAGGGGGCACACAAGCCTTTGGGATCTGCAAGAGAGAAAAAAAACGAACAGACACGAGAACAAACAACAACCATTTCAGGTCTCTAAAACTGAATCAAGACTAGGCTACTGCGATTATCTGTCCCCCAGACAGTTTATGTTAATTTCTATAGTTGAAATGTAAACCCATCTGAAGAATACTAGCTTCCTGTTCGTGTCTGTAAATCACCATTTTGTCTGCCGTCAGTTTCACCTTAGTCAGGATGCGTTCCTGTCGGGGGAGTCATCTGAAAAGGAGTTATTTTCCTCTCTTTAATTTTCTTGGAAAGGCAAATTTTCCCCGTCAGGCGGAATGAGGCTGTTTGCGACACATGGCCGCGGCAGCCAAATGGCCTTGTTGTCTGCAGCTGTGAAATATGGTCCACAAAGACATGTTCTTCATGACCTCCCCCACCGAAATAAAGCCCGAGCAGCACCGTAACTGAACACATGCATGGTTTTATTACCTTCCTAACCAACAGCCAGGTAGAAGACGGATGAACATGCTGCGAGCTCCCTGGGAGGTCGTTCTCGGTCAGATCTCCGACCTAAATGGATGAGATGGTAGGATTCAGTCACCAGAGCCGGCACACAGTTAAAAGCTAAATTATAAATCACATGTTTGTTATGCAAAGCATGAGACCACAGAGCGCTTTTTCATTGCCCAGATGGATCACTCTCCTTTCCAGCAATGACAACAACATTGGTTCACCAATCCACTGGGTGCTCTGTGTCACAGGTAGGATTACTTGAAAAGGTGCGGTGACAGATGAACAGTTTTGATCTGGACTGGATTGTCAGAGTCGGTTAATTATGTTGGGACATCTGTGGCTCCTAAATAATGTATCGTGGTGTCCCCTGGCATGTCCAGCACCGCTATGAGGCTGTGTGCGCCGCATCTTAACCTACAGACAAAAATGGAAAGTATCATCTGCAAATCTCATGTCTATGTTTTATTCACAGAACACAGACAACATGTTAAAAGTGAAATATTCTTTTTTAGTTTGATTACAACAACACATCTCCGAAAAAAGGATGGGACACGGACAACAAGAGGCTGAGAAAGTAAGCAGCACTAAAGAGAAAAACACACTGATTAGGTTACCTGTCAACATGTCAGTGACCTGATGTGGTAAAAGAGGAGCAAGGCGGAGAAGTGGAGATGCTCAGAAGTGAAGATGGGTAGGGTTTTATCATTCTGGGAGGTGAAACTACATATTTTTGAAACAATTTCACAACAATCTTCCTCAGGCATAAAATGAGGAAGACTCATGCTACACATTATCATGAAAAGATTTAGAGGATCTGTAGCATACATGCTTATGAGGTCATGACGGAGAATACGCTGTGGATGCGAGTGATCTTCACCCCCTCAGGATACTGTGTTGAAAACAGGCCTGATTTCTTCATGAAAGTCACTTCATGGGCTCACAAGCACTCCTGGAAATCAGGATCTGAGAAGGCAGTGGGCCGTGCCCTCCACAAATACACACTACATCCCTGAAATGCAAAGAAAACGCCATGTGTGAGCAAGATTCAGAAATACTGTGGTCTCTGGGTCAAAGTTCATCTGATGTGTAGTGAAGCAGAGTGGACTTTGGTCCTGTGGTCAGACCAACCGAAGCGAGGAAGGGACCATGCAGCTTGCTATCAGCGCCGAGTTCCAAAGCTTTCACATCTCAGGGGGCTTGGGGTCAGGGTTAATCCTGAGCCCCTCCTCTATCTCCCAACAGTTAGCTTGCACCCACTACGAAGACAAGAGTCCCCATGGTCCAACTGCACCGCAGGACAAACCCACACATGTTGGCTCTCTGTTACATCACCAGCAGATTTAACTCCCAGTAGCCTTGGAAAGGGCCAGCAGCGCTACACGATGCTATGCTAAACTATACCATACTATACTATACTATACTATACTATACTCCACTATACTATACTCCACTATACAATGCTATACTATGCTAAACTATACCATACTATACTATACTCCACTATACTATACTATACTAAACTATACTATACTGCACTATACTATGCTCTACTATACTATACTAAACTATAATATACTATACTATACTCCACTATGCTATACTATACTATACCATACTATACAATACTGTACTCCACTATACTATGGTAAACTACACAATACTATACTATACTCCACTATCCTATACTATGTCATACTACACTATACTATACTCCACAATACTATGCTAAACTACACTATACTATACTATACTCCAATATACTATACCGTACCATACCATACTATACGATACTATACTGTACTATGCTATACTATACTATACTCCACTATACTATGCTAAACTACACCATACTATACTATACTATACTCGACTATACTATGCTAAACTACACTACAGAATACTATAGTGTACTAAGCTATACTATACCACGCTATACTATACTATACTATACTATACTATACTATACTATACTATACTATACTCAACTATACTATGCTATTCTCCACTCCACTGTACTATCCTATGCTGTACTACACTCCACTAAGCTATACTATACTCCACTATATTATGTTCCACTCCACTGTACTATACTATGCTATACTATACTATACTCCACCATACTATACTACGCTCCACTCCACTATGCTATACTATACTATACTATATTATACTATACTATACTATACTATTACTATACTATACTGTGCTGTGCTGTGCTATACTATACTTTACAGATACAAGTGTATTCTTGGTGACGGACCCCGACTGGTTGTCCGCGTGAGAGTGCAAGCTCACCTTATCCAGTATCCGGGATGCTAATGCGAGGGGAAGGAGAAGTGTTTGGAAAACAGTAAATAACCCCATCCAGATAACTCTTTTAGGGAAGGTCTTGCATTTTTCAGCAATGCTTAACGGCAACCTGCATCCATTATAAACAGATTACTGTTGCTTTTGAGAGATGCAAATCATTTAATCCTGTTTTCATTATTATTAGGGCCCGAGCACCTTCAGTGCGAAGGCCCTATTGTATCTGTAGGAATTTTTTTTTCTTTCTTTCTTTTTTATTTTTCCAACGAAAGGAGGCCCTATTTGCCCCCCTAAACATGCCCCAAAAGTCAACTTTTGCACGAAAGCCAGGCCTGGCGAAAAATTTGATAATACAATACAGTTTGACGTACATGCACGAAAACTGCTACACACCTGTATCATGTCGCAACTTAAAGAAAAGTCTCTTGGCGCCATGGCCGAAACCGAACAAGAAGTCGGCCATTTTGAATTAATCATGTAATTTTGGCGAAATTTATGAAATGTATTTATTTCTACAGCCGATTCAGAGCCCGAACCGTAACGTGCACCCAGGTGTGTTATACATCGAAATGTGCGTCTCCATCCTGCGACGACGCGCTTTATTTTTCTCAGTCAAAAGCGTTACCGTGGCGACGATAGACGCCAAAAAGCGCGTCCCCACTTCATCTGGTTGGTCCATATTTGATAGTTCCTACTTTCTGCCATAACTTTTGAATGGTGTGATATAAAGAGTCGTGGGTGGTGTCATCTGACTCAGTATTGAGACCTTCATTGGCATGAATTAGCCCCGCCCCTTCTTCTGATTGGTCGATATGTGATAGTTCCTATTTTCTGCCATAACTTTGAATGGTTTGACATAAAGAGTCGTGGATGGTGTCATCTGACTCGGTTTTGAGTCCTTGAACATAATTGGTGCAAATTAGCCCTGCCGCTTCTTGAGATTGGTCAATATTTGATAGTCCCTATTCTCTGCCATCACTTTTGAATGGTTTGACATAAAGATTTGTGGGTGGTGTCATCGTACTCAGTTTTGAGTCGTTGAACGTAATTGCTGCAAATTAGCCCCACCCCTTCATCTGATTGGTCCATATCTGATAGTTCCTACTTTCTGCCATAACCTTTGAATGGTTTGGTATAGAGAGTCATGGCTGGTGTCATCCGCTAAATGTCCAGGCCTGAAGACATCTACATGCAAGTCATACAAGCGCTTCCACTGCAGCACGCCTGAACGTGCACAAGGGTGCGAGGGCACGTTCATGGCTGCTTGCAGCTTTAATTATCATTTTTTTTCTCGTTTTTATTTTTCAGACGAAATGAGGGCCTTTTTGCCCCCCTAAACTTGCCCCAAAAGTCACCAACGTTTGCATACAAGCCAGGCCTGGTGAAAAATGTGATATTTAATGGTTTGCATCAATGGGCGTGGCCTAATGGCTCAACAGCGCCCGCTAGAAAACTTCTTTCCTCAAGCCCCACAATACGGTTTGACGTAAATGCACGAAAATCGGTACACACCTGTATCATGTCGCAACTTAAAGAAAAGTCTCTTGGCGCCATGGCCAAAACCAAACAGGAAGTCGGCCATTTTGAATTAATCGTGTAATTTTGGCGCAAATTATGCTATTTTTTCGGCCGTTTCTTCGCCCGAACCGTAACGTGCACCCAGGTGTGTTATACATAAAAATGTGTGTCTCGATCCTGCGACAATGGGCATTCTTTTTCTCAGTCAAAAGCGTTACTGTGGCGATGATAGACGCCAAAAAGCGCGCCCCCTCTTCATCTGATTGGTCGATATTTGATAGTCCCTACTTTCTGTCATAACTTTTGAATGGTTTGACATAGAGAGTCGTGGGTAGTGTCATCTGACTCGGTTTTGAGTGCTTGACCTTCATTGGCACGAATTAGCCCTGACCCTTCTTCTGATTGGTCAATATTTGATAGATCCTATTTTTTGCCATAACTTTTGAATGGTATGACATACAGAGTCGTGGGTGGTGTCAACGGACTCGGTTTCGACTCCCTGACCTTAATTGGTGCAATGAGCCCCGCCCCTTCTTCTGATTGGTTGATATTTTATTATCTTTATTATTACTTTTGTTATTATTATTATCATCATCATTATTATTATCATTATTATTATTATTATCATTATTATTATTATTATTATTATTATTATTATTATTATTATTATTATTATTATTATTATTATTAAGCTGGGCTCATGGATGAATGGATGAATATTATTATTATTATTATTGTTGTTATCATTTTACACTATATTGGAATTGGTTGAACTAAAGTGCTTTACTCCACCCTAGTAGGACACTAAATAATTATGGTGATCGCCTGTACACGTTATTTTGAGACATTACTTAAAATATAGAAAGCACAGGGATTTTTATGACGGTCTGTCAAAGCTCATACATATAATGCGATGTGAAGAACTAGACCAGGACAACATGCTTAGGATGAACCTTCATAACAGAGGCTCGCTTTGATCTCTGACAAAAATAGAGCTTGAAGTCTCCGTTGTCTCAGTTGTTTTTGAAGACCTAAAATGAAGAAAGAAACAAATTATGTTGAATCAACGTGAGAGCGACCGACTTAAACGGATTTATGGCTGCTGAACCGGCAGGAAGCAGGTGGAAAGCCAGGTGCAACTGATAAATCAAAACACTCCACGCTAACAAAAGACAAATCCAGGGGGGAGACGGAAGAAAATCCAGAAGCTCATAAAAGACCGGAGTCTCGGGGGGGAAATGCAGAACCAGGCAGGGAAAGGAGGTACATTGAAGAAACTGACAGAAACTGACGAAGCACAGGAGACTGTGAAGAACAAATCTGGGAAAAGTCAAGTCACAAGTGACGAGACGCCCACCTACAACAGCGACGTTCTGTGCACATTAACGTAGATATACTTGTGCTGCTCTAAAGATCAAGTACATTTGAGTCGTTAATTAGACCTTAAACATTGTCAGCTACCTTATAGCACTAATACAGCCCTGCTGAGTGAGCAAAGTGACTAAAAGCATTTTCCTACATTAACTCCTCCAGTCATTCAGAATATATTCAATAAGTGCATTAGCACCCCAGTCACCCTCTTAATGTGAGCTGTCACACTTGCTATTTTGGCACCTCCATAATATACTGGTTTTAGACTTCACATAAATGCCAGACGTGGCAAATGTCTGGCAATCTGGAAATCAGCACCTGCAAAGCAAAGAAAATGGAGACCAATGTGATGACAGAAGTCCCCCCAAGAACGGCTGTGGCCCAGCAAACCTGTGCACCGACTTTCCTCGAGGTATCGGTCGTCAATATTAAGCAGCAAAAGTGTAGCAGCGGATGCTTCAGGAGGCTCATCTGCAGTGTCTGAATGAGCTTCTGACCACCTCGATAACCTTGATGAGATTGCTTGATGCGTAAATCAGTTTTTAAATCAGTTGTTTAAAACCGGCTCCAACAGCTTGAACACGACTCAGTGCTATCGAGGTGTGCTTGTGTCTTCCA
The DNA here is from genome assembly GCF_033807715.1 of Cololabis saira. Classification (NCBI taxonomy): domain Eukaryota; kingdom Metazoa; phylum Chordata; class Actinopteri; order Beloniformes; family Belonidae; genus Cololabis; species Cololabis saira. The sequence continues at coordinate 44,753,929 of NC_084590.1, forward strand.
GGCGATTATGTTTGGCACATTGATCAGCGCACCAGCGACGTTTGTCTGCACCCCGAGTGTACAGCATCCTCATTTGCATTTTCAGTACAGATGGGTGGGAACTGTGCTGGAACTATGGTGAGGAAGCCATGTTTATGGGGGTAGAGCATTGGTTTAGTTGTCGCCATAATAATAATAATAATAATAATAATAATAATAACTAGTGCTATCAGGCGATTTAAAAAAATGAATCTAATTAATTACAGGATTTATAATTAATTAATCTAATTAATCACATTTTAATCTCATATCTGCTAAAGGTCCCCGAATAAAGAATTCGAATTCTAGGACATTAGACAATTGAAGTGCATGACTAATCAATTGAATACACTAAGAAAAGGAGATTTGAAATCCACATTTTTATTGATGAAGTGTTTCATAGATGAAATTCAAAAGAAAAAATATGTTCCCATTCAGATGGTTGTGCATCTGTGCATATTGCCCTGGGGGAGTGGTTTTAATATGGTTTGGTTGATTGCAGGCCAATTTCAATCGTGGAAGACGATTGAAGACGTGGAATAACAAGCTTCATCTGAACAGCTTTAACGATTCTGACTGAAACTTTTACCAGGTCTATGAGTAAAAATAGCATAAAACTGGACATACTAAGAGCCAACAGTGGCTGAAATACTTGATGCTCGCTGACTTCGCTGGTTAGCAATGGGGAGATGCTGCGGGAGCATTCTGCAGCTGGTTTCGCCTCAGGCTGGAGGAAATCCAAACATAACCAGAGTTTAAGAGAGGGAAAATGTAAACCTTGAATAGTTAACAGAGAGGGTGAATACTACATGCCGTAGACAAGTCCCCAGCAGTTGAAGCACAACCCTCGGGAGGCTCAAGCAATTTGGAGAAATTTGGTAGGAAACTGTAAAAGCCAGAGGACAGATGCTTGTCAGGAGCACTGCGAGTCCCTCGTTAAACGTTTATCCTTTCACTTTCATGCCCTGCAGAGTGGAGCGGTAATCGCTCACATCACGAAGACACAATAGATCCTGGTATATCATTCTTTTACATCTCTTAACAAAGAGCCTTTAAGACAAAGATTGCCACCTTTGTTCCTTTAAGACGCTTCAGGTCCGAGCGTCCCAGTTCATTCGTTGTAGCTCCTGCTCTTTTTTTGCTCTGTGCAGTCATACCTGGCAACATTGACAAGCCTGGTTCTACTTTTAAATGTCAACTCCCGAAAAATGTGCTCATTTCAGCTTTTTATGTTTAGGCAAAGACTAAAATTACAACGTGAGTTACAACAGCTGAGGCTGAACCTCAAACCGCATCTCTTTGTGACTAAAAAAAAATCTTTCTACAAGCAAAAAGTGAGAGAGAATGGTTCGTTTTTTAGCTCTGAGAAATGAGATGCAGTAAATGACTTATTGTTCATATATACACACCTCGGTCTGCTTGAAAGTGTGCATCAGTATGCGAACTGTTTCATCAGCATCTCGTCGGGAAGTGGGCCAAACAACTCACTGTCTTTTATACGTACGATCCACTCAAATCCTGCCTGTACTGGGACGGTGCACACATTCTGTGATGCAGTATTAAATGACAGATATATTTGCACTTTATATCAAAAACATGTGCATCCTGGAGCTATAGATAAATGCAATTTCCTCATAACGCTGCACGCTGATTAAACCCCGGTGCTCTCTTGTTCGGTCTGCTTATCAGCTGCAGCTCTGCACTGGCAGCGAACATGACAATCAAGAAAGGAAATCAAATTAGTCTCGCTCATCCTTGTATATTGTTTCAGGTCTTGTGGGCTGAAGCAAATCTGCTGGGTTTTATTGCACTGTTGTTCCTGCCTGCATTGCCCTGCCACGAATGCTCTTTTTCCATTTATTTTGAATTATATTTGTGCGCGATACCCACGCTGGAAAGCCTGCACCAGCTGTGCACTCTCTGGCTGCTAAATCACTAAACAAACCTGCAGTGTAGATTTCAAAAACAGGGATAGATCATCGTAAAAGATTGTTCTGATTTACATGCCAAAATCACTTTGCTTTAATTCAGGATGATGCTATGATTACAAGGTGAACCGTTATTACTACAAAGGTGATGGAACAAGCACACACACATCTTCCCTCGCCACAATTGAAAGCAGCAAATACAGGGATATCTGATTTATGATGAAATCCTTCCCATCGTTTTCATTGTAAAAGTGTCCTGCAGTAACTCTACCTGGTTTAGTTAAAGGAGCATGAGGCAGGATTTATGAAAAAAATGCGTATACGTTTTAAGTTTTCTAGTAATAATGTCAGATGAAGCGTTCCAAACCAAAAAGAATGAGCCCTCTAGCGTATCTGTCCGTTGCCTTGAACAGGCTGTGTGCTGCAAAATGCGCTGCAATTCTGGGCCCGAATTTCCCGCGCTGTCCTGCGGATGTGACGTCAAATGATGCTGCATGCGTGTTCTTCCGTGCCGGTTTTGCTGTTGGATGCAGTAACCCCGACGGTCGTCGTGGCGCTAATGAGTCTCATTTCTTATTCTTGCCTCAGGCTCCTTTAAGCCTTTTGTAAGATTTCATTTTCTTAACTCCCTGGTCTCTTCAGTCTCTTCAGGATGGTGTTTAGCCAAACTCAGCATTACCACGCTATGCACATACGGCGGTTTGCCATCGACAGGGATCCGAGCAACTTTCACGGTAACTTCATGGTAACCAGGAACTGGACTTTTGGGAACTGATACTGGTACTTCAGAACCAGACCCCTGACCAAATTGGGGCCCTAAGCGAAATGTTATTTGGAGGCCCTCCCCGCCCTCAAACCTCTCCCCATTCCAAATGTATAATTGGTACAAAATGAACGTATCACAACATGCTATTTAACTTGACAACCCCACAGCCAGAAAAACAGGGTTTACGGCTGTGTATACCACCGGTATTTCAGGCAGTAGCACGGGAATTTATGTAAGGTAAACCACCCGAAAACTAATAATATTCCCGGTCTGGAAACTCCTGTATTGTACTGGGACCTCCTGCTGTGTTTGGAGGTGCCAGACCCAGCAGGGTACCATGCTGGCAGAATTATCACACAAAGGTGTGACATTCCAGACTTTTAGAGGGGGGTGGGGGGGGGGGGGTAACTTCACTGACCCAAGCCTCACCCCCCAACCCCCCCAAGCCTCACCCCCCAAGCCTCACCCCCCAACACCCCCAAGCCTCAGCCCCCACCCCCCCAAGCACAGCAACCTCTACTGGTGCAAAAGAAAATTGCACCGGAGAGGATTACTGCAAGCATCCTGCAGGAATGCATGCAGTGCTTCTTAAAAGGGGTAGACAGTTTACCAGGCTACATATACATGCACATTTCAGAAATCAAATAAGCAACCACCTCAGTACAAGTAAATGTATTTATTGCAGAAAATTAAAACACAGTATTCCAAAAAGTTCAGTGTGTGTCCACATGAAAAAAACAAAAAAGGCACTTTTAAAAGCAAATCTCCCACAAAGGGATCAAAACTTAGTCCAGTCAGTGAGCACTTCTCTCTCTTGCAGGTTTTTTTTTTTTTACAGTTTGATCTGAATGGCCCCTGCTCCTCTACCAAACGGGTCAACTTAAGAGTTTAACTCTGGGCTAACAGAGCTAAAAACGAGCCATTGTCTCCCAGTGGTGCCGCTCGTTGCGTGGCACCGCTCTGCCCCAGTGACTGTCGCTGCACACGTAGGTACAGGGCTGCACTCTGCTTGTCTTTCCTCTGCTGAAGCACCTGGCACAAAGCAGAAAGCTCCTCGTCTCTTTGGGGTGGAGGTGAAACTATCCACACCGCCCCTCCATCTACGATGCCATCTTCTTCTTCTGACATCAGGTCAAGGGTTGCACGCGCCCACACAGCCCTTTCAGCGTCAGTCTCTACACATCTAGCCCTGGAGGCCAGCAACTGCAAAATATAGAGTAGCAATTAAAATGTGTATAGTTTTTACCAATATTCAATTAACACTAAATTAAAAACATCTCAGTTCCATATACTGTAACTCACTAACCCATTGCGGGTCACAAAAACATTTTCATGGGCCACCTTATATTTTGTTTTCCTATATTTTGTGGGGGGAAAAAATGCTGTGAGCTTGTAGATCTGCTGCTTCACTATTTTGGGTCACGGGCTTCCATTGCTGTAACTTACCCTTGTTTTCCGTTGTCTAGTCTTCATTGCATTGTTAAATTTCTTTTTCTGGGGAGCATTTTCTGGCTGATCGAGACGATGGCTCCTTTTCAAAGACTCAAAATAAGTCTTGCAAGCAGCTAAAGCACAAGCAAAATAATTTAATTAGTTTCAATATCTATTCAAAGCAATTCTAAAAGAACACTGATGGATGTGCCTTTCTTCCTGTTATCACGTCGCTGTCTGTGTCAGGAAAAGCAATGCCGACCTGCTCCAATATGTATGTCGTAACTGCAAGGTTATGTGGAGAATTGATACTGTTGGGAAAGAGAGGAGCCATGTTAGTTGATTAAAAACAAACTCAAACCCCAAAGCAACCTTTTATTTATTTTTTGTGCGGAGAAAATAGATCTAGATCACACGTGACTACACTGAGCACACGTGACTAGACGTTGCCACGATTCCCAGTCGGTCACTCCCAACGCGGGACACTCCCCGGTCGGCTCTCTCCCACTAGCCAGACTATTGAGCCCACCGCCATATAACGGAGCTAGTTCCGTTAACAATATTGCTAACTTGTACCGCAGAGCTAACGATAACTCCGGACCATTTCTGCGTGTAGAAAAGAGCTAACGACAACTCCGGACCATTTTTGCTTGTAGAGAAAACAGCAAACATCCTATTACTGGCATTACTCCGCCGTCAGCCGCTTCGACTGGCATACTCCGCCGTCATCCGCTTCGTCTTATCCAGTCGTCTTATTCTTACCACAGGAGTGGTGTTAAGAAATAATACGTGTCAATACATAATATATGATATAAATGACACGAATACGTGAAATATAATCAGGGGGCAGTGTATATATGATAATACGTGAAATATAATCGGGTGGGATAGAACGTCTGAACCACCTGGGGCTACACGTCCGGGAGCGATCTCAGTTGGGAGTGACCGTCTGTTACCCATTGCCACAGCCACACATGTTGACCAATGCGGCTTTAAAAGACAATATAAAATAATAATAATAATTTAAAAAATCGCTTTGGATCACGAGCCGGCTCCCGTCGTTCCCTTCAAAGAGCCGGCTTGTTTCCGGCTCTCGTTCGCGACCGACCCATCACTACTAAATCAGTTTGGCTTTTCAACAATTTCTTTCCTAATGCCGTTTATTCATTTATTTTTTATTTTGCTGTGGTAATTGTGCACAGTCCTTAGTCATAAGCAAACTTACTTACAGCAACGCGTGTGTTCTTTGCTCTTTTAATCCGTTTTGCGGGTGTGGAATCAACAATGGAGCTGAAAGTTTCAACACGAGCAGAGCGCAAGTCCTTCACTTCCTCGTCCAGTAGTTCCGCTGCAGGTCTGGTCGGAGTAACATCTGCTTCGGGTTGATTTGGATAAAAGCCCAAGGGCCGTTTATGCGACATGTTTAACAACAACGCAGCAGTATCTCCTCAAAAGCAAAAAAAGTTCTACCGGGCGGGAGCAAAACAAACAGTAAACTAACTAGGAAAAACTTTAAAGGCCCCCTCAACTCTCAACGCTGTGAGACAGAAACCAATGACATTGCTGAATCAATTCTTAGCCACGCCCCCGCAATAGCATGCGCTGTGATTGGTCTGTCAGGACTGTAACTATTTTTGATAAGATAATATGTTCGTAATTTAGGGTTTATACAATAAGTCAACAGACCATTTCTCTTTAAGCTTAAGCATCATGGAATTTTGCAATTCATGAATATTACAACATAATCTATTTAAGTACATAAATGAAAGGTTATTTGTGAAAAATAAAGTCTTCATTCTTTGTTCCAATCTTCTAATATTGTATTATAATAATGAAATGAGGCTCCGGGATAAGTGCAATTTTTGCTTAGGGTACGTGCAATGAGGTTCACTGCTGCTTGGTTTTTATTCATTTTATTGTGATGTTAAGTCTGACTTTACTGTGGTCTGTATGTGTCGATTGTATGTGTTTCTATACGCTATGCATGTATTTGATGTCTAAAACAAATTTCCATATTGGACAATAAAGTTAAACTCAAACTCAAACATTTGTGTCTTAGTGAAATAGCAATGGTGTTTTAAACTGTCCTCCAATACTTTGTCAAAACAACATTTAGTTGAACAATGAATGAACTAGGGCTCCCCTCCCGTCTCCTTTTTAAACAAAGGTCCCCTGCTGTTCCTCTACCCGTGGCAAAAAAGTGGGGTCAGTAAACTCCCGATTACAGCTCAGAAATGGCCGTATTTCACAGTAAACTTCTTTCACCAGTAAATTCCCAATAACATCCTCACACACCCAGCAAACACAAACATTACCGGTTAAATGCTATGTCAGCATATTCCCATAAACTCATCTTTTCGTGCTGTGCCCGTCAATAATAACAAATGTACGGTAGATAAAGTAGTATGACTGTATGAGTCAAATGAAATAAAAAAAAGTCAAACTGAAATAATAAATTAATATTAAATAAAAAACAAAAAAACTGAAATAAACAAGTCACAACTAGCAATCAATTACTTATCAAAAGAAATCTCCACCACCTCAATCCCCCACAAAAACTGAAAGCAGGTCTAGCAGGTTGGAAATCAGACCTAAACTAAAAGTGCCTTTTACTGGTGCACATTTATCTCATTAAAAATAGTCAAACTTCTTAATAATAATATAAATTGATATAAAACTATAGCCGATTTATTATATATTGGCTAAAGTTTGTAGCTTATATACGACCAACTGGTCATTTTACCACTCTTTCTCAACAGAGGTGAATGCAGAGGGCGTTAACAAGGCGTTCAATGAATGTTCATCAGGGCTGCTGGAAAATCAAAAATCTCCAGTCTAGACAGAGACTGGAGACAGTTATATATCTTAGTGGCAGCTCAGGTGTTTGTACTACTAAGTTTTATTTCAACAACATCCACACCTTCAAGTGAAGCACGAGTTTCCTTGTGTTTTGCTTCTTTTCTTCTCTTGCTCCTGATTTGTGATGTCTTTTGGATGAAAAGTCCAAACCACCTTGGTTGTCTACCAAGGTGTAGTGCTGTGGAATGATATAAAAAATGTAACAGAATAATGTCTCTCTTTAAATACATTTAAGATTAAATTTAAAAAATCCTTACAGATGTTCTAATCACTTTTGTATCATTGGGTATTGTATATGTATCTCTATTTTTTATTATTTTTTATATATATTTCTCTTTTCTTTCAAAAATTTATGTAGCTAATGTTCTCTGCTGTTTAACATTCTTCTTTGTATATGATGGAAATATGCACATGTGTATGTGTGTATGAGGAATTGTGGGTATTGGGTGGGGGGGGGTGTAAGTGTTAACTAGAAAATTTCAGGAAATTTTGATATGGGCATGCCCTACTGCCCATTCGTCCCCTCTCGCTGCTTTGGTTTGGGGCTGTAGTGGTTGTGTTCAGGGTGGTTCTATGTGAGTTTGAGGTGTTTACAGTTGTATTGCATTCATTCCTGTGCTCCCAATAGTTATTAATGGGGTGCGCTTTTTGGCATCTAGCGTCCTCACGGTAACACTTTTGACTGAAAAAGTATTTCCTATCGAGGCACGATGGAGACGCATCTAACGATGTATGCCATGCATTGGTGCACGTTCCGGTTCAGGCTATGTTAACGGATAGGTTTTTTGTTCACCATGGTGAAAAAACCCATCCGAATGAATGGGGCCATTTGGCATGGATTTTGACATAAAATTTCCTTAAATCCCAGCTTCATGAAATTTGAATATGTTGAAGGCCACAGCGTGCCGAGTCGGGGAACATTTGTACGATGTCTCTACGATAATCTGTCGCCTAGCAACAAGCGTCCAAAGTCAAATGGAAAAAAAAAAAAATGAAAGGTCAATATCGTAAAAACTGTAATAATTGGCATAATGAGCTTGTACGGTCAGTTAATGCCAATCGGGCTGAGTGTTTGAAAGTTTGAACGATGTCTCAACGATAAAGTTCGGCCGAGCAATAGGTGTCCAAATTTTCGCCTTTTGGCATCTAGCATTGCCACGGTAACACTTTTGACTGAGAAAAGTAATGCCCATCGAGGCACGATGGAGACGCATCTAACGGTGTATGCCATGCATGGGTGCACGTTCCGGTTCAGGCTAGGTTAACGGATAGGTTTTTTTGTCACCATAGTAAAAAACCCCATCCGAATGAATGGGGCCATTTGGCATGGATTTTGACATAAAATTTCCTTAAATCGCAGCTTCATGAAATTCCACAGCGTGCCGAGTTGGGAAACATTTGTATGATGTCCTTACGATAACCTGTTGCTTAGCATGGGTGCATGTTGCGGTTTTTTTTGTCCACATCAGAGCGGGGTCATGCTGTACACCCGCTGGTGTGACGTGGGACTATTGCGACTTTAGCTTGTTAGCAAAATGCTAGCAACATTGCCCTTTGGGCCATTCTGGACGATTGCAATATGGTCATGCCATTACTTGGCATGCCCATAATTATAATTATTGTAGTTTTAAGAGGGGAGGGTCGCTTATAAGCCCGTTGGGCTTCATGATCTTTCCTGCAGATTGTTTTTTTTTTGTTTTATTACTGCTTTTTTTCGATGCTTGTATGTTTGTAAGTGCAAACAAACAAAAAAAATAAAAAGTTGAAATCTCTAAAGGAGCTTGCCAGCACCCTTCTGATTGGTCAGATTTCAGGTGCTGCCAATCATTGCACGGCCAGATTACTCACCATTCAGATCTCTTTTCTCCCCTAGGCCTACTCCTCACGGTAGCGCATATGCGTTGCCGAGCATATGTGTCCCCTCGCGCAAAACGTGGCCCCCGTTGGAAGATGAGGCCCTACGCACAGCACGTGTTCTGCGTTTAGGGAGGGGCGGCCTGTTCAGCACAGCCCTGCCTTTCACGCGGGCGGAGGTCTTGATTCGGTGTTGAACGTTCAGGAGAAAGTTCTGTTCAGCCGTCTCTGTGCCCCCTCCCCATCCACCTTCTGTCTTGTTCTGTTTCCTTGTAGTGTCGGATCATGTATGAAAAATATTTTAAAGGATGCCGTTACTGTTAGTCTACCGTCCTTTATAGTACGGACACCAGTCAGGGACCAGTGGTTGAGGTTTATTAATTAGGTGCTGTGACGAGTCAAATCTCCAGCTTCATGTAAAAACAACAAAAACAAACAGACTTGAGTGGATTTCAGGAAAATGAATAAATAAATAATAGGTACATCTTACACCACAATCATTTGATTTGATGTGATTAGATTTTTATGCACAAGCATAAAACAATATATATATATATATATATATATAATAATATTTAAAAAATAGCACATTGTGATGAAGTGCAAGTTCGAGAAGTAGCTGAAGGAAGCAAAGCTTATGAAGTTCAGCCCCCCCTTATATTGTCATACAGTATATAATACAATTACATATAAAACACAATTACACATATATATATATACATATACATATACATACATACATACATACATACATACATACATACATACATACATACATACATACATACATACATACATACATACATACATACATACATACATACATACATACATACATACATACATACATACATACATACATACATACATACATACATACATACATACATACATACATACACGCACGTCGCACACAAACAAATACAGACACACATTCATACAAATTTCAATTCCATAAGAATATTCATAATCCATAAATCAATGCAATCTAAAACATTTAGAACATTTAACTTTAATATGAATGAATATAAATAAAACCCACATTACAAACATGCTAACTTAATAAAATCCTGTCTAAAAAAATAATAAAATTAGCCGTCCAGTTCTTTGTAGCTGGCCAAGAGTGTTTGTTTTTGTAGCAAGCTCGCTGCTACGGGACGACAGCGGGGGCGACAGGACAGCAGACACAGGGTTTCGAGGAGAAATTTGTATTTATTTGAAATCACACAGACGTGCACCAGGACTCAGCTTTGTCCTGGCAGCAGAGCTCCGCTCCGCTTCCTTCCTCTCTCGTCTCCAGGGCCCGCACACTACTGAAATACACAGAGAGTGATTAGACACACCTGTGCACCATCAGCTGTTCTAGCCGCGTCACCTGTGCGCCACTCCCCCGCACTCCCTCTCTCCCCTGCAGACCAATGCCCCAATCCTGCACCCTGCCACAGTTTTAACTTATTTTTAAATTGTTTTGAGTTAATGCACATTTTCATGTCCTCATCTAGTTTGTTCCACAATTTTACCTCATTAAGAGTGAAATCATGAAATCTGCGAAGTGTTAAAGAAACGAGGCACTAAAAAAGATTCAAAACGTTGCTTTTATTTACTGAAGCTACACATTAACAGGGGACGGATATTTTATTTGCTGAGGAAGCTGTCCTTACCTCACATTGGCCCAGTCATCATGGAAACATGCCATCACTCTTTTATTGCCTCAGTTTTATATTTCTCCTAAGTGCCATGGTTTGGTGTTTTTTTTTATTCTCTGGAGGTCAGAAACTAACTGATGCACTTTGAGAAGTGGCCGGGGGAACCTGACTGGTGAATCAAAGCTGAACCCGACCCATTTGCGTCCTCCACGTCAAAACCAACCCCCACAGGAAACGCCTCAGCGCTTCCAGAAGGAGTTGCACAGTCCCGAAGTGCAGGACGAAGCAATACAGAAACAACTTTGTGCGCCATAATTGTCTGAACGAGAGCTTTGCATACATTTACTTATCTGATCACTGACAGTTACATTATCTATTTATTGAGATGCTTTTAGTCTGTAATGGAAACTATATCTATCTTTTTTATTGTTTCTATTGCTGTTTGCTTTTCAGCAGTTTTGTGTTTTTTAGTGGTGCTTGGAGGACTTTTTCTGTCAGTTTTCTGTATTTTATGCTGTTCTGTTTGGTCAAATGGACACCTGCTTTCTCAGCAACTGCAGAACAAACATATTGATGGGTATCAATAAAACTGACCCAGCCGGACCTCAAAGTAGGCGCCGTCTATTCTTATTCATCACCACCATCGCAGTGGATGCAAACAGCGAACAGCAAACTAAAACGCAGAAACCTCCTCAGCTCCCTCAATGTTGGCCTTCCTCTTTGTTTATTTTGTTCTTTTCCTTCTTCTCCGTCATCATCTTTGTCTTTGTTTATCTGCTTGTGGCCGGCAGACGGTGAAAGAACATCCTGCTCTCCCTACCGACCCATTTTTATCCTCTTTGTGGCTCCGTTTTGTTGCTTTCTTCATCTTTTTTTTTCTGTGAAAACCATGCTCTGAGGGCACGACACCCTGCGGTGTAATTACTGTCAAAACTATAACTAGAAATACATGAATTACAGGGGAACTTTCTTCGTGGCTAGGCATGATACCTGAAAAGTCCCTTAAAATGTGAAAGGAAAGAGCCTTGTATAATTTAAAGTCAGGGATATGCAGGATGTCTTACAGCCGGTTGGTAGAAGTTGCATCCCAGCCATCATAAGGTGTTAGAACTGATGTGTGCAAGTCCGTTTTCTTTGACTAACGCATGCCATTTCACTTTCCTGCTGGCCATTTTTGAAAAAGAACTGCTTGGTTGTTGGTATTAAAAGAAAAAAAACAGCCTGCACACTCAGTCCATGCAGCAGAACTTTTTAAACCTCCACATTTCTTTGAAAATTTGTCTTTTAATTAATCACTATTAATGATCTGAATTGAATATCCTTTATTTATATCTTGTGGGAAGTTCTTTCGCCGAAGCACTCATTACACAAATTACAATGGTTGTTTTGCAGACATTAGTTGGACTGTTTGGTGTTTTAACATGACCTTACCAGGGAGAGGAGATGAAAACATAGACCAGATACCAGTTGTTTAAAAAAACAACAATTTTGTATTAAATCAGGGGTGTTTGACTCTCTGTGGTGGAAATGTCTGGTCCCTCTGTGGGGTCATCATGACTCCTCTCAGGTCAGAGCAGTGTTGTGTCTACAGTCGGGGTTTAGCTGTCCGACACAGCTGCAAACATGTTGTTCTGAGATCTGCAGGTTATTTTGTCTGAAGACCACCAAGCTGTTCTGTAAAACTGCTGCACTAGAGACCCTCTGGGTCACTCCTGCACAAATAAAGACACTTTGAGTCTTTATTTGCGGGTGTTGTTTTAAAAAGTGTTTCTACAGATGTATTCGATACATCTTATCTCATTTACCACGACACTCTCCATTAGGAGAATAAAACTATCACAAGAAAAGGGGCCCTGAGCACAGCTTAAAGTAGATCAAATTAATTACTCCCAAAAGAAAGTTGAAATTTGGTTTGCAAGCCTTAAAAAAATGACATAACATAAAAATAATAATGCAGCAGCAGATTCACGAGTACACAAGTACACATTAAACAAGAAATTTGTTCTGCACAGACGTATGAGTCTGTTACACATGTTACACATCCAGGGAGTTCAGTACATCAAAAGACAGGAGTGTACAATCAATTACAGTCCTCTACCAGTACAGGACACAGAAGTTTGGTGAACTGGAAATACTGCAGCCACCTTGGCAGACGAGCAGGACGGGCATTATGATCTTTGAATTCTGGGTAGGTTGGCAGTGTGAAAGTCAATCCTGCAAAAGAGTATTAACAAGTTTCAGCTCAGAGGGGATAGATGTGGGGGTTAAAAGTTTACTCTTGTCCGTCTCTTGGTCAGAGAGACACTTTTACACCTACTCAGCCCGACTCGACTCGCCTCGCCTCGGGCTCGCCTTGCCCTTGTTTATTTTCAATACCCAGATGAGAAGCAGGCGGTTGGAGTGAAGCTGCTGGGACGTATTTGATTGTGTATCTAAACGAAGAAGACAACAACACTAAAGATGTAGAACCTGGAGGAGATCTTTCCTTATCGCCCGTCTAGATCCCTTTTTAATTCTCTCCTCATCACCAGGTTTATGAACATCTGCACCTCAGAGTTGGATCACCAAACAGACTTCTGTGCTGCCATTGTCTGTCGAATACAATGAACAAGAAGCAGCGAGTCGCTCTTGCGCTGATTTCTGCCTCCTGAGTCAGACGTCTGACGGCCCCGCCCCCTGTCTGAAGAAGAGCAAAATGTGCTTGAAACGTCACGTGTGATTAGCTAAATAAATCTGCACTGGGGAGTAAAAGTTTGCGGCCTCCACTCTTGTTTTTTCCTGGCCCCGCCCCCTGACCAATCGGTGGCCTGTAGTGTGATGAGGTCAGATGCAGCCGACTCAGCTGCTTAGAACCTCGCCAGAATAGTTACAGAAAAAGTATCTACTCGGCACGCCTCCACCCGCCTCCACCCCTAGTGGAGAAGCGCAAACCGGGGCGAGGCGAGTCGAGTCAGGCTGAATAGGTACTACTCAAGTTTCCCGTCTTGGCTGGTCAAACTCCGCACGCCGAGGAAAAAAAAAAACAAAAACTCCATACACAGCGGATCCAGCACGGTGCCGGAATACTTATAAAGCCCTGGATAAGGACAACTATCGTGCAAAAAACAAAAACAAAAAAAAATCACACACACACAAAGAAAAGAGCGCTGAAAGTTCACGCCTGCTTCACGAACCGGAACTGGAAATGCGTTGCTACCAAGCAAACCAATCACAGCCCTCTCGGTCTGCATTGGGTCTGCGACTTCTTGACGCGTAGTTACAATTTTTGGGAGCGCCGTGGGGTGCTCATTGCGGCGCAACCTGCGGCGCACGCTCTGCGTCGATTTAACGCAGAACCATAATCCAGCCTTAAGTCAGCAGCACCCCTGCAGGAACATAGAGATAAGACACAGTTAATGGTCCAGGACATTGACAGAGCCACACACACTAACACATGAGGTGGTTGACATCTTCAATGTTCTGGATTCCCAGCATGACAAAACGCCTCCAGCACAAGAACCCTTTTGATGGGGATTTATAAATGAAATGCATATCAACAACCGAGCTGCGTCTTCTTCTGATTTAAGATCTATTTATTCCAAATCTCATCCACTGAGAAGCACTTTATACTGCACTCACAGGAAAGTGAATTAGAGTTGGTGCTCTATCGAACAGTTGCTTCAGCTCAGCGAGCTCAGCTTTCTACATACCACCTCGTTAATAAAGCTTATTCATTTTTTAACTCACAGTGAGGCCAGAGGTTTAACCAAGGATCTGAGGAAGGACCACAGCCTGCAAATCTGGAAGGCATCACTTCGTGCAGTCTGAGCTCCGACTAGTGTCTGTGTTTGTGTAAACGTGCATTTATTTCCTTCCATGTAATGACATTTTGCCATTATGTTCTGCATCTCATTTTGCCTTGTTTATACATCACATCAGTGTTTTATGAAGCTGCATGGTAAGCAAATGTCATCACTTTGGTGCAGGGAGAGTTGTGTACATCCTCTTTTATAAAACACAACTTGTGTGTTGAGTTTGCTTGTTCTACCCCAGCTTGTCTGGATTTTTTAGGGTACTCCAGCTCCTCTCCCATGGTCCAAAAACAAACAACAAAAAGCCATTTGGCTAAATGGCGAGTCTATATAGCCCATACTGTAGGAGTGAGTGTGAGCATCTTTGGTTGTATATGAGGCGGCCCGTCCAGGGTCAACCCCTGCCTTCTGCCAGGGGACAGCCGGGATAGGCTCCAGTGGACCCTGTGACCCTGGTCAGGGAAAAGTGGGTACAGATCATAGGCAGCTGGACCTTGAACAACACAAACGCATCTACCGCCAAGTGGGACTTAGACAGTGTTGGGCAGTAGCGTCACTACAGTAGTAGACATGTCAAAGGGGTGGTTCTTAAAGGTTTGATATTAAAGTCCCCCAGGAAATACTTTAGTTCCGTACTACGAGGGTGAGCAGCGCTTAGTAACCCACAAACAAAACAAGAGTGCAGCAACAAACATTTATTGCGCAAAGACTGTTATATAATCAAGGGTGGGGAAAATGTCACTTAAAATGGGAGAACTGTTTCTTAAAATGGCCAATCCTTAAAAGGTTAAAAAATGAACAGTCACAGTCATTCTGTTCCGGGCTCACTGTCCTCTAGCGCCCCCTCTGGAAGCATCGGCAGTCAGGCCCACACCAACAGGGATCCCCGGTCCGAGTCCGCCTGGGGCTCCCCAGCCACCTGGGCCCCCGTGGGCCTCTGTCCATCAGTCCATCCTCCTCAGTCCATTCTCTGCCCATTCTCCGTCCATCCACACAGCTTGAATGTCTGTCTCGAATATCTAGGGGGAAGAGAACCCTCCCCTGGGGCCTGTACTACGAAGCGGGATTTGGGGTTAGCGAGGTAACTTCAGGTTTAACCCTGGGTTTTCAGGACTACGACGGTGGTTCACTTCTTACCGGGACACATCGCCATGGTAACTTATGCTGAACCGCTAACCTGCTCCGGAGCAGGTTATGTTCGAGATACAGATCGCCGGGTGTAAAAGCACCGCCCACTGACCAATCAGCTCTCTTGGAAAATGACATGCCCTTTCGAAGAGAATCCAGTGGAGCTCTGTGCGCGGATCGTGAGAGGATCCCTCCGAAGAGAACGCGTATTCTGGGACCACCAAAACCCCTTTGCTTTCCCTGTATGAACGATCCAAAAAAATAAAAAAAAAAAAGGAAAAAAAGAAAAAAGAGGTGGAGGAGAAAATAAAAAATAAATCAATCAACCCTAACCTAATTAACCCTAACCCTAATAAAACAAATCATCACCCAAAATCCGATGTACAGTCAATCCAAAACTAATACCAATTAAATAAAGAAATCAAGAAGAAATCAAAAAGAAGATGCATTTGTAAGGGGATAGCAAAAAAGGGATTTTCAATTTCGTCCCTCGAACATTCTGAGAAGTCACTTTAAAATACTAAATACCCCCCTCCTGAAAAAATAAAAAATTAAATAAAATAAATAAATAAACCCAATTCTTTGGTACAGCATCAGCACAAGTTATCGGTCAACAACAATAGTTATAGAACCAATATATACAGGACTGTCTCAGAAAATTAGAATATTGTGATTTTCTGTAATGCAAACACAAAAACAAAAAAATGTCATACATTCTGGATTCATTACAAATCAACTGAAATATTGCAAGCCTTTTATTATTTTAATATTGCTGATCATGGTTTACAGTTTAAGATTAAGATTCCCAGAATATTCAAATATATGTTTATATCCCTATGAATTTACGCATTTATACAGTCAGCGATCTTTTGCCAGCTGTCTTTCCTGCATTTTGCAGCTGCAACTGTGTTGCTTTTTGCCTGTATTATATGCCTATACTCATCATATTTCCGTAAAATTATTGTTTGCTCTTCGCTACTGAAATAAGCGGCTCTGACAGCGGACTTCTCCATGCTTGCGATTGGTCATGCGCTGAAAACACTGCCCCTTTTATGTGCACGCGCTCATATCCAGATTGGAGAAACCTGGGTTGATATACCGAGTTGATAACCAGCATCGTGTGACCGCTTAGCGTGATTGCAATTGTCCCGCTTAGTGAATCTGGATAAGGAAAATATATCCTGGATATGTTGAACTTGCTTCGTAGTACAGGCCCCTGGTCCACCATTGGTCTGGGGGGGCCAGCCTGCAGTGGTTCATTGGCCACTGCAGCTGTCAGTCAGGATCCGGTTCCTGCCTTAAAGGAGCTGTATGTAAGAGCAATAATAAAACGAATCACAAAATGACCCCGATATGTCAACAGACATTTAAAAATCATGTTCATTTCAAATACTTATGTCAAATACAACAGCACTCAAGCCAGGATATTCCAGTTTAAAAAGAGGAGTTGCAGCCCTCAACTGATGTTTATGTTGTCCTTTTTTTGTTTTGGCCTGAAGCTCCACCC
The DNA here is from genome assembly GCF_033807715.1 of Cololabis saira. Lineage (NCBI taxonomy): Eukaryota > Metazoa > Chordata > Actinopteri > Beloniformes > Belonidae > Cololabis > Cololabis saira. The sequence goes on from NC_084590.1 coordinate 44,770,857, forward strand.
TCCACGACGTCAAACACGGACTTAAGAACACACAATCAGGTAAGCTAACACAATGATTGCCAACAAAGCTAACCATCAATTTCCTGTCTGCTAACACGACCTTGCTAGCAACCGGAAGGTCTTCCTGAAGTACAACACTGTACAACACTATATATGCGCTAGAACGCGATCAACTTTAGTTCAGAATCAGCCTCTTATCACAGGTCACAGACGTGACTTTCTTCTCATTCATTCCTGCAGCTTCACAGTGCAGAAGCTTAGCGTCTATGGGAAGCATGGAGTGGGTTGTTCCACTGCAGCCAAACAGACCGTCATTGGATAAATGCTGGGTTTTGTCCCGCCCATCGGACGCACAGCGTCTCTGGGGGTCTATGGGGCAGCAGGCGTGCCTTGGCTGGCCTGCTGCATGATGATTGTATCATCTGTCTGAGGCTGAATCCCTTTCTGATTGACAGCGAAATGAGCGAATCATGGATCTTGAGATATAAACACTGCCGGAGAAGTTTTGTAGCTTCATTCCGTCATTCCGAGTTCATCTGGAGAGTTTGGAAATCCTCATAGTGACTTTTGTGCGACACACTCAGCAACTTGTTTCTGGTGTTTGGAGACTGTACTCGTGTTATTGGAGACTCTGACTTCTGTTGCTCTACAGTTATTGTCCCCAACGAGCAGTGGGTGCTGCTGTGAGCCGCTCCACCGTTGCAAAGCATTCACAGCCGGAACGGAGGGTAGAATTCACATACAAATAAACTGACACAATTTATGATGTAAGGCGAAAATGAGCTTCCCCTCCTTAAAAGACCTTAAAAGACTGATTGTATCTGCAATAAAGTTCGGCCGAGCAATAAGCGCCACAATTTTTGCCTTTTTTTTTTGTTTTTTGGCATCTAGCCTTGCCACGGTAACACTTTTGACTGAGAAAAGTAATGCAGTCAAACTTGCCCAACTGGGAGAATGAGACCATTTGGATTTTCCTAATTTCTTGATGATGCTGCACCCAGATATGTTGTTGACCTGTTCTGGTAACTGTGATGTAATTTGATGTTTTAAATTACATATATTTGCCGACTAACTAATTTATCGCTTGTATCTAGTTAGTGTAACCGATTGCTCCTGAGTATAGCGAGGAGGGTGAGGGGCAGTGAGCATCATTTACAGCTGTAACAGAAGTGTTTTACCTCTCAATTGTTTGGATCATTTGTAATATTGGTCAAAAGCCCTGCAAAGAAAGTCCATTTGAGAAGCATGAAAGTTTTCCCAGACAAGGCGACACTGATGTTTGATTATTTTCTGATCTGCTGGATCCCTCAGCCAACGTTCCTGGAACTCCAGAAGAAAATATTTACCCCTCTGCAAGCTGCCGGCTGACACTTCGAATTACAGCAGCTTCCTCGGGAAGCTCATCGGTATTCTGCCGCCGTGCAACTGTGAAAGAAGGAACAAATATAATGAAAGTTGTATTGTTTGTTGGAATAATGAATGGAACAGGGAGAGGAGGAAGGAGAGCAAGAGGAGGGAGAACGATGAGGAGGAGGAGGAGAGCACAAAAACAATTTAAAGGAATACAAATTGAAAAAATGCTTAGGTGAATATATGGAGGGAGAGAGAGAGAGAGGGAGGGAGAATGAAGGGATGAGGAACCGAAATAATGATGATTTAGTAGAGAAAGTAAATGAGGTAAAATGCACAAAGGTGAAGAAAAGAAAAAAAGGAAATGGAACTACATGATGGATTTTTTTCTTATTTATTTATTTTACAAAAGGTTGAATGGGGAGAGGTGTGTAAAAAAAGGATAACATGGCTTTGGTGTCGGAAAAACAGAAGTTAATGAAGAGATGGGGAAGAAATATCAAGACCCAGAAAGAAGGGATTCGTGTCTGATTAATTTGGGAATGAAAGACAATAAAAGGGAGGGGGGGGTGAAAAGTGATGACGCAGGCAAGATACAGAGAGGAGGTGGAAAAGTGGGAATATGCTGCAGCCTGTGGCTGTCTCTCCCGTTTTCTCTCCTCCAGGTGAATAATTCATGGGAGGTTTACGCATAAACACACACACACACACACACACACACACACACACACACTTACTCGACCAAACTTGAACATGTAAAGAGACATACAGTTTGATGCTCCCTGTGTGCATCTCAGTCATCACGGGGCCTAATTCCTTGTTAATCACCGCTAATCTGTTTAACATTCAACCCATGACAGGACGGCGCTGCTCCCAGCACTCCTACGTCCACGCGCTCGTTCACAAACCCCAACCACACCGAGGAGTCACGGCCGCCTCCAGAGACTGCGGCGAGTGTTTACAAGTCAGAACCAAAACAAAGGGGGATGAAACTGCACGTATTCCCCCTTTCATTTCCCAGGTTGGTGGTGGATAGGAGGATATTTGCACGGGGAACGACAAGCAGCCGCCATGTTCATGAAGAGGCCTACAGGAAGAAAAACACTGTGCTTTGCCTCCTGCTGCACATCACACACAAAAGCAACTGTGAACACAATGAAAAGAAAAAATTGAAGTGCTTTTATTAAAGCAATGGTATAAATATTGACTGCGTGGAAGCTTAAACAAAATCAAACAGTCATAATGTCTCCAGAAGCCAAGGGAAGGATGTAGTAACAGTAAACTCATCTTGAGAAATATTTCCCTGGTTACTGACTTTTTTTTTTTATTTTTTTATTTCTAATTTTATCTTTTTTATCTTTTAATCTGGGCAGCACAGTGGCTTGGTAGTTAGCACTGTTGCCTCACAGTGAGAAGGTTCCCGGTTTGATTCCCTGGCGGGCAGGGTCTTTCTGTGTGGAGTTTGCATGTTCTCCCCGTGCTTGCGTGGGTTCCCTCTGGGTACTCCGGCTTCCTCCCACAGTCCAATAACATGCGTAGTAGGTTAATTGATTATTCTAAATTTCCCGTAGGTGAGTGTGAGTATGTCTCGCCTGTGATGAGCTGGGATAGGCTCCGGTAGACACTGTGACCCTGCAAAGGATACAGCGGGTATAGAAAATGGATGGGTGGATGGATGGATCTTTTAATCTTTATATGGGTGTTTGGTTTTTGGGGTGTTTGATTTGTATATGACAGTGTTGTGTGAGTGAGATGGAGATGTCAATTTCCCCGAGGGAACCTCCCAAAGGGATTATTGCGGCTCTCCTGTCCTTTTAAGAGTCGCTTGAGAGTTAGTTGTTAGGTTCTGTATATTTGCATGACACGCTGCTGCTGACAGAGAAGCACGGTGAGTCCGAGAGAAGTTTTATGGTGTTTAATAACAAAACTCAACCACAACGGCCTTCCGATTACACTTGCTTATTGGTTTTAAAACGTGTACACTCCCTGCAAATGTGTTATCGGAGTAATCAAACAGAACAAAGCGGTCAACACAAATTACGGCTACCTAACTCGCCTCTCTCCACCACAGTGCAGGTGATTGGGAACCTATATAACCTATGGCAATCACCCATGTGATCACCGTGGCAACCAGATCAAACCAATAGAAACCTGAATAATCAATGTATGGCTCCTACAAGTCGTCTGAATCCAAAAATTCTGAATCTAATGATACCAGTCTGGGCTTCTTTTTAATTCAGTTTTTAAAACGAGTTACTTGTTCTCCAAGCAACTATGTGGGGGATCTTTGGTCCAGTGCTGACGTACAAGCCACATCAATCTAATTTAGAGCAATGTCCTTATAAAAGGTGGAAGGAAGTGAGGCAGATTGAGGCCCATCTCCCCGTGATGCAGACGCTCAGTCTGTTGTGGTGAAGAGAAATAAAGGAAAAAAGGAAAACAAGCTTAACTTACCACTTGATCTATGGTATGATGCGCCTATTGTGGCATAGTTGGGCACAAAGTGAAGCCACTGTTCATCTACTGTACTTTAAAAAGGAGATAACTGAAGGTATTTGGAACCATTTAGTTCATCCTTTGATTCTCTGGACCAGAAAATCTGCTTTGACAGACTGGAAAACTGGATGAGGGTTCTGAGTTGGTTCAAATCCCACCTAGAAGGCAGGGGTGTTGTTTCCATGGCCGAGCGTAGATGTCAGCTTATCACCATGACGTACGGGGCCCTCAGGGTTGACTCTTGGACGCTTACATGCTCCCTCAAGCTCAGATGATGCATGACAGCAGTTATGCAGACAACATAACCCTTTCAACAAGCGACTACGGTCAATTAGACGCGCTATCATGGCTTAGAGCAGGAGAACAGCTGATTGTAATCGAACGTCCTCTGACTAAATAGAAAATGGCACGAATTATTGTATTTGGCAACAAAAACGAGAGAAAAAAAGTTGCTGCCCGGTTTTGTTTCATCGGCATCAAGACCCAAACTGAGGTTAGAAAGACAGTTTTATTTAAATATCAGACTTTATCATCTCAAACTTATGTCAAGTCAAAATTCTAGTGTTCAGACAAGACTGAAAGCTGGTCCAGGCCTTCATTTCCAGAGGACTGCCCAACACCCTCAGCCCATTCTGAACATAACAAGAACCAGAAAATCTCTCACACTCCTGATCTCAAATCTTCATTCTGGTAACGTACATAATAGATTTGAAAAGTGCTGCTGCTAATTTACAAATTCACTAATAATGCATTTGTGATCTTCATTTAGAACAAATACCAAGTAGGATACTTGGTATTTACTTGGTACAGGGACCCTGTGACCCTGGAAAAGATAAAGCGGGTATAGAAAATGGATGGATGGATGGATGGATGGATGGATGGATGGATGGATGGATGGATGGATGGATGGATGGATGGATAGATGGAAGATTGTATTCTTTTGCCTGCGCAAAGCACTTTGAATTGCCTCTCTCTTTTAAATAAAGTTGCCTTGCCCATTGGAAAGAGACCCCTAGCAGGACCCCATACCCAATGGAGGTATTGCTGATCTTCAGTTCCAGAAACACATAGCTAATGTCTCCAGGACTGCCTTCTATCATCTCTGAAATATATCTAAAGTAAGATTCTTTCTGTCACAATCAGACTCTGAAAAGCTGGTTCATGCCTTTATCTACAGTAGATTAGATTATTGCAATGCACCTTTTGCAGGACTAACAAAGCAAGTGTTACATAAACTTCAGCTTATTCAAAATGCTGCAGCCAGAATTCTAACCAAAACCAAGAGGAATGAACACATCACTCCTGTTTTATCCTCTCATCACTGGCTCCCTGTTAAACAAAGAGTAGATTTTTAAATCTATGATTGGCTTAGCTCTCTCCTACATGGTTGACATGCTCACTGAAAACATACCGGACAGATCCCTTAGATCATCACATAAGTCTTCTCATCATACCTAGAATGTACACTAGATCTGCTCATGGTGCTTTCAGTCACTACTACACTCTTTGGAATTCCTTGCTGCAGGAACTAAGATCTGCTCCAACAGCCGTCTTTCAAAAGCAGACTAAAAACGTACCTTTTTGCACAGGCGTTTGAGTAAACTTTACATGATTGGCTGAGTGATAGCACTTTTGTTTGAATGGAATTATTGTTGTTATTGTAATCCTGTAATTTAGTTAGCTTGTTTGTTTATGTATTTGAGCACATTGAGTCCATGCTCGTCGTGTGAAATGTGCTATATAAATACATTTGCCTTGCCTGGCCCTGGGCTCCTCGGGAGAGGGTGGGGTTGACTGGAGAGGTGGAGGTCTGGGATCTCTGCTCCAGCTGTTTTCCCCATCAACCCGGTCTCAGATAAGCGCTAGAAGATGGAACTTAAAAAGCACATTTTGTGTATCATGGTGTTTTAATTTGCCAGGTTTCTCTAGTCAGGAAGATGCAGATATGAATCTTAATTAGTTGATCAATTAATTGTCTTTGCCTTTTAAACCTATTGATGTATTTACTGTTTGCCAATTCAATTAGTATCTGGATGACAAGTCCCTCACAGTGATTGCCCCTCAGCCCCTGAAGTGATTCTCATCCTGGCCGGTGATGTCCGAGGCAAACGGTTTGTTTTAGTGCTCCAAGTGACCTACTGATTGGTTGACTGATTACTCGTATCGCTGCCTGCAGATTGGCCCGCGTGATGAATGGCTACCTGACATTTCATCCTGGCACTCCCTCCAGGGATTCATATTTATATGTGTTTGTGTGAGAGTGAAGGTGTTAAATCCAGAAGTGTGTTGACATCTGGCAAGTCTTTCTTCCCTGTGGAAATCAGTGTCAACTCCTACTAGTATATAAACTGTAACGCAGTTGATTCTGTGCCGTTGTGACACACACACACACACACACACACACACACACACACACACACACACACACACACACACGCACACGCACACACACACACACACACGCACGGCAGATGCATCCTCGGCTAATGTTTCAAAACTGTAATATTTCAAAGAAAGTTTCCACTGTAATTCAAACTCCCGCTTTACAAATCATATTACAGACAAGGTCAAAAACAAGGCTGGGTTCTGCACAAAGTAAAAGTGTCACTCTTTCATTTTCAATAAGTTTAACAGGACTGTTGTCTCAAGTTTTGTTGTGTAATTACATTTCTATCAAAGATAGTTTATTGCTTTTTCATACCAATTGAAAGGAATGAATAAACGAGCGCTGGGCAGAGTGAAATATTACGGTAGGTTTTTTCAGACGGCTCATTTGAGACTCAGAGGGCTCATATCTGATCAAGGACATCCGTCGCCTGCTACATTGCACTTTCAACCTCATTACTATTAACACTGGGAAAGATAAGAGAGCAAGAATCAGCTTTCATTCATGGCTTAATTAATTATTTGGAACTAATTCTCATATCAGTCCAGGCTCTGTGCTCTGTTTCTTTCACTCCATTTAGTTCTTATTAATATTTCCATTGCTGCTGGAGCCTTATTTTCTTTCCAAATATGATTGGTGGCGGAAAAGAAATTACTGATGTGTGTGCATCAATGTGCAATACCCAAACATAAGTCCATCAAGACTGTTGTGGGCTCCAAAAGCTGTATTTTTGGTTTAACCCTGCAGCCTGTAGCATCTGCACGTTCTGGTTGGACTATCCGTTCAACTCACAGTGGGAGAATTAACAAGCTTACAAGTGCTATTGTCAAAAAAGCTGCTGGCCAAGTTGGAGATCCACCAGTTAAAAGACTCACTGATGTGCGGAAACTCTTTTGAAAAAAGGCGAATACTTTACTGATCAGATGAACCAACCAGGACCATGGAGTCCATGGAGCTTGCTCATAACCTCAAGTTGTCATTGTTGGTTGCTGTCACACCTAAAACCTGTCCTTAGCTTCTGGTGTATGACACTTTTGTGTTTTTTTAAAAGACAAAAACAGCTGAATTACAACGGTTCACATTTACTTGACCACTGCCTGGGAATCATCTTGGGTTCCCCGAGGTTCACAAATCAATGCGACGGGAATATGCATCCTCATGTATCATGGCCTAAAGCAAAATCCAAAACCAAGACGATATTAACAAACCTAAAGAAAAAAATCTATAAAAGTTATGGCACAACACTGCAGTATGGATATTAAAAAATCGAAGAAGTAGACAAATTCATGAACTAATTTTAACGAGAAGAAACATGAGGAGAAGGGGTGTTACGAACCGGCTCAACCAGGGAAAAGTGGAAGTAACATTAAAAAACAGCTCTTAAAAGGGTTAACAGTTATCGTCCAGTTTTTAGTATTTTCTTTAGACAAAAACAACAGTAAAAAGCTCAAACTAATCGAGAGTCAAACATAGTCTTACCAACCAAACCACTAAATAAAACAAATGTCAGGCCTTTCACTCAGAGCTTTAACCAGAAGTCTTAAAACGAAACTAAACAAATCTAAGGGCTGCAAACGAGCATTAGTACCGTATTTTCGCGACCATATGGCGCACTGTGTGGAAAGGCACACCCTCAGTTTTGTGTGTCATTTTTGGTTTTAAAACACACATATGGCGCACCGACCCAAAAGGCGCCGTCTACGGAGACGGAGCTGCACACACACGCGTTGCAAAACACACGCGCTAAAAATACAGCAGAAGCAAAACTTAGTTTGATATTTTATTTCACTTTTCACATCAATCAAACCCTTCAAAGGTTCATATTCTGTTTCTGCATTAAAGAATTTAAAAAAACCACCGGGTTGCTGCACAAACCTGTCTCAGCCACTGATCATCTCCTCATCCATCCAGCCCTTTCCATTTCACTCTGGCTGGAAAAGTCTCTTTAGGGAACGCTTTTCTTTTAAAAATCCCGACCGCGGCGGTCCCGGGTCCCGCTCCCCGTTTGCTCCCTCGCGCTGGACCGGGTCCCGGGTCCCGGGTCCCGGGTCCCGGGTCCCGGGTCCCGGGTCCCGGGTCCCGGGTCCCGGTCCGCCCCCCCGCGTCCCGGGACCCTCGCGCTGGACCCGCTCACACACACGCGCTGTCGGGGAGCCGGTACCGGGGTTTGTATCCGACAGGAGCTCCGTTAATTCAGCTGCGCCGGTCCGAATTTCCAGACCTGTCTCAGCTTCTTGATCACCATCATCCCTTCATCCAGCCCCCTCTTTTCATTCACCCTTATAATGACTCCGGCTGGAAACGTCTTATGCAAAGTTTTTCTTTTAAAAATCACCATAAGTTTCTGTCCATCAGCTGCGCCAGTCCAGCACCACATAGGCTACATGAGAATCTGTGTCGCGCCGCGAATACACACACGCGCATGTCGGGATCCGGTACCGGGTTTGTAACCGACAGATTTGGCTGCAAATCTCGGAGAGTGAAGCTGATCTGACCTGAGACAGACCCCAGAAATCTCTGCTCTTAAAGCGGCCGGGAACCAGGTCATCGGACCTGCTTGGGGAACCAGGAAGTCGGCTGCAGCAGCGCGCATTACCGCACTGCTGCATCGGTTCCCGACATGCAAAACACACGCGCGCTGCAGAACACTCACACACAAGTGTGCTTATTTAAATAGAGCGGAGCAAAACTTAGTTTGATTGTATTTTATTTCACTTTACACATCAAGCAAATCCTTAAAAGTCTTCATCATCTGTTTCGCATTAAACAGCTCAGTGGATGGTCTCATTCAGCTTCACCCGCCCCCTTCTCTTTTTACCTTCTCATGGTGGCCGACCTGACATTACCGTAATTCAGGTAATAGACACGGCGCACCGTTTCTTAAGGCGCCCGGCACATTTAAAAAAAAAAAAAAAAAAAAAAGTTGCGCCTTATGGTCGCGAAAATACGGTAACCTAAAACGCAGGTCACATTAAAGCTATCCAAACAAAGTTATCTACCTATTTACAAAGATACAAAGCAAGTTAAAACCTGTCAACATCCAGCAGCGAGGCAAGCTGAAACGAAGACTCGGCGGCCTCCTTCTGAGTAGGGATGCAAATGATCGATTATTTAATTAATTGACAGTTGATAACCTTATCGATCGATCATCGTTTAGTTGATAAGCGGCGTTTTTCCCCCATCTGAGATACAAACATAATTTTTTTTGCTTATATAAAAATACAAAGGACATTTTAATGTATTCCTTAATCAAATATTTATTTGATACAAAAGTAACAAAAAGACATTTTTGTACCACAAGGAATATAATATAAAGTGCACTTCAAGGCTATTAGTAGTAGCAGCAGCCATAATAGTGTCATTTGTGTCAAGCAAATTTTAAGTTCTAGTTACGTTTTAAGTTAGAGTTTTGGCAGTGTTCAAAATAAAATTATGAGACCTGCTGTATTGGAGCACATTTTCTTTTAGTTAAAACTGTAGCGGGGACAGATGTTTAGAGAAACCTATGCATGTACCGGGTGAAGGCTGATTTATGGTTCCGCGTTACAACAACGCAGAGCCGCCGCCGTAGGCTACGGCGGCGGCTCTGCGTCGATTTAAGGCGGAACCATAATTCAGGCTTTAGGGGAGCATATCGGAGAACAACCAGAAGAATATAGAGCGGATTAAAAATAAAAGTTAAGCACTGAGCTACATGTGTCTCCCGTCTGGGCCATTGCAGACTCATTGCCTGAGCATGTTACTAAAACCAAACATATCCGCTGTCTCTTTCTTCTAACTTTATGTGCGCGGCGCACCGCGTTGTGTCGCATTAAATGTGGTCCGGGCGTAATACCAGCTGGTGAAATTAAACGAAAAAAATAAATAAATAAATAGATTAATTGTAATCGTTAATTTTAATCGGGTAATTTCATAACAGCAATTAATCGAAAATCTATCAATTGTTAACATCCCTACTTCTGAGGGGATGTTCTGCTTTAGGGTGCTTTCACACCTGTCCCGTTTGGAGCAGTTGTTCCGGAACAGGGAGCGTTTCCCCCTAAAGATCGGAACGTTTGGTATATCTGAACACAGCAATCGCGCTCGGAAACGGTACAAAGAGAGGTGATCTCGGCCCGATTCCATTCGAGACCTGAAGCGGTTCATTTTTTTTATTTGTAGTGAGAACATAATCGACACAGCAACCGACACAACTCCATTCATTGTGTATGTGCAACCACGGCGCAAGGAGAAGAGTCAGCGCAGCCTCCACCACCTTCTCTCCTATTGGACGTGCCGAGATGTCGTCCCAGCGCGGCACGGTGAAATAAAAAAAATTTCAATTCAGGCAGGGTTTGCGCAGCGCAAATGCCGCGGCAGGAGCCCTCTCGCCGCCGCTGAGCTCCGCTCTGCGCCGATCGCACATAAATGAATGGGTAAAGCCTGATTTATGGTTCCGCGTTAAATGGACACAGAGCCTACGCCGTAGGCTCTGCGTTGGTGTAATGCGGAACCATAAATCAGCCTAAAGCCGGCGGCGGCGGTCTGCGCTGAAAGGGGCGTGTTGTTTATCCCGGGGTACGGAAGAGGAAACTCCTTCCGCGTTCATTTGACAAATCAGAGAGCAGCTGGTTCGCACATGGCATTTGTTATCAGCTTTGAACCGGTACAGACGTTTGCCTTGTGAACACAAACCCCACGAACGAGAAACGAAACAACTGTATCGATTTAGCCCCTGAATCGGAACAAAACAAACGGGCCACAGGTGAGAAAGCACCCTTAGATATTGTTGTGAATTGTTTTATTATTAGGGATTTAAACAGATAATTCCTGTTTACTTAAAGCTGTTAAATGTTAAAATGCTGTTAAAAGTTAAAATGTGTAAGATGCACTATTTACATTATTTACAGTTTATTTACATTTAGAATTTATAGTTTATTTACAGCTATTTACAGTGAAGTGAACATGAACATAAACGTTAAATGGATTGTACTGAAAATACCCTATTTCCGGTTTCAAATGGAAATGCTTTTATTTTGAAGTCTACAGGAAATGGTCTAACGTGTGTTAACCGTTAGCTTTAGACTCTAACTGACTGCTGAAGATGTCGGAGAAAGATCGGTTTTCTCCCGTTTTTTTGTAAGCTGCAACTTGTTTTGAGGAGAATACATTTTAAATCCACACGTTCTGGTTATTAAGAAGAAGCCTCTGCTCCACAACAGATATAGAGGCCTCTTCAGAGATTGGTGGAGCCCTTCGGTGGGGATCCAATCAGCTCTGCTGAAGCTCCAAACAGGACCTGATCCAGGAGGAGGTCTGGCCCGGCTCCCACGGTGGAGCCAGCAGGCAGGAAGCTGCTACTTAGCAATGAAGAAAGACAAGGCTGCTGGCCATAACATTAGCCATGTGTGGAGCCACGGCTATCTGTGCAGAGACGCATGTGGATGCAGCGGAGGACGGTGACGAGATGGGTTTTATTGAAGGCAAGGCAAGGCAAGTTTATTTGTATAGCACAATTCAACACAAGGTAATTGAAAGTGCTTTACATCAACATTAAAAGCGGCAAGACACAATTAAACAGTAAATAAAAAATAAAATTAAATAAAATGATAAGAAAAGAGGTAAAATAATTAAAAAGCACACGTTTTTAAAAAGTAAGGGCAGTAGAGTACAGCAGGTGCATCCAGTGGTGGACAGTAACGGAGTAAATTTACTTGAGTACTGTACTTAAGTACATATCCAGAGGATTTGTACTTTACTTGAGTATTAGATTTCTTTGGTACTTATTACTCTTACTTGAATACATTTCCAAGACAAATATTTTTACTTTTACTCGAGTAAATTTCTAGGAAGGCTGAAAGTACTCGTTACTTTCAGGTCTGCTCTCTTTTCTTCTTCCCTAAATTCCTATTGGACACAAGCTGTTTTTGTCAAAGGAGGAGACCTATCACAGTGCACGCTCTCCACTGGGATGTACGTAAAGCGGAAATACGTCAAGCCTCAAAACGATACCGCCAAAGTAGCCTGCGTTTGTCAAGACAGAGCCGCAACAAGTCAAGACAGAGCCGCAACAATGGCTACGCCTGCGTCAGGAGAAGAAAGACAATCCGCTGAGTCGTCTGAGTCTGATAATGAGCCGGACTCGGAGCAGGGACTTTCACAAAATCCTTGGCCGTATCTTAACTCAATGTTTGAGTTCGACCGAGTAAAAAACGAGGGCACAGACAAACCACAGACATTTATTTTCAAATGTTTATTGTGTCTGCCGAAGCAGAACTACCTCTCTGCTTTCAACAACTCAACAGCTGCTTTCAAAGAGTTAATTCTCAGAAACAAGAGTTAAAAGATCCTTAAATTAATTTATAAAAAATATAGTAATTAACTGATGTGGAAAATAAGAAATTTACTCTTACTATTATTCTTACTTTTACTTAAAGTAAATTTAAAAGCATTTACTTTTGGATACTTAAGTACCTTTAAAAGCAAGTACTTTTCTACTCTTACTCGAGTAATATTTTGACTGAGCTACTTTTACTTGTAACGGAGTAAATTTTGACCAGTAGTATTTGTACTCTTACTCAAGTACTGGGGTCGAGTACTCTGTCCCCCTCTGGGTACATCTCATTCTTAAAATGGCAAGAATTACGTTTCTATACGGTGAAAACATACAAAGACCGGGTCAAATACAGTATTAAAAAAGTAATCTGTAACAATTAAACCAATTTGACAATTCTATGCCACAATGCCTGTTTCCAGGTCTTATTTCACACAACTGAATTGAAGCACATTTTTATCCACAAAAAAACCCCAACAAGCACAGAAGTGTGACGTAAATCACATAACGGTGACGTCAAAGAGGGATGACGTGTGATGTGACAGTTCAGACCGAAGTCTCGCTGGAAAAAATTAAATCAGATTTGGTGTCATTTGAGCTGTTCAGACAACAACAAACAAATGGGCGAAAAAAAAAACAAAAAATTGGATTTGGGAACCTTTGCCTACTGTGGGAACATCGCCAAAGTGACCTGAGGGGAATTTAAAGCAGGTTAGAGTAGAGGAGGTGTAAAGAGGTGATGATAATCATCTTTGGAAAAACAGTTATGTCATCATTTAACTGCAACACTTGTAAAATGACTGATGTGTGTGAGTCTCTCATCTCCTTCTGGTCTCATTTCTTTCAAGATGGATGTGTTGCACGCTTCAAATGTCTTCTTTTATGATGGTTTTGACAAATCCTCCCACACACACACACACACACACACACACAAATGTACGCGGTACAGAATGCATATTTGTATTCATGAAGACACGCACTCAAGCACATCCACAAAGCAACACACCAATATGAGGATAAACTCTCCCATGTTGATCTCCCTGGGGTTGCTTTGTCTCTCTACCCTTGTTAGTCATAACGAGGCGGACGCCACAATGGGATGATAATTAGCTGACTCTCACAGCGCTGGCTGCAGCAAATTGCTGGGGCTTGAGCCAGCGGCAAATGCAGCACAGACATTTCATTTTCAAAAATACAGAAAAAGCACTGAAGGATGAGGCAAGATAGAGACTTGTGAGTATTTGAAACAACTGTAGGAGGCAGAGTAAAAGAAGCAGAAACGAGGGAGGGAGGGAGGGAGATGATGAATTCAGGAGGGTGAATGCAGTGGGAGTGAGTAAAAGAGATGTAGTGAGGAGGGAAAGGCAAAAAATGCTTGTGAAAGTAAGTGAAATTCAAGAGTCGGGAAGCAATGAGGTGAGAAAAGAAATGTAAAAAACCCTGCTAAAATAGGGTTGACTTGCAGTTTGAATCTCATGTACTTAAAGTGAAGGAAAATGTAGCAAGAAATAAGTTTAAGAAAAACTATTCATGTATTTAATATACTATAAATACCATATATGAAGCATGAGGTAGAACAACTAATTAGGATGAGTTTACCAATAAGGAATATGATTTTTAACATGCAAACACACATGGCAGAACACAGCTTTACCATAGGACCTATTTGTTTGTTACCAAACATTAGAATGTAACTGTTATGAAAATGTATGTAAATTATCTATGTTTTGTAATGTTTTTAACTATCATTATACTCACAGCATTACAAGTGCAAAAATACGGTGACAAGATGAGTGTTGGAAGCAACTTTTGACCTATGGAATTAAACTGGAAGAGTGCCCTATTGAATGTGTATAGAAGACTGCCATTGATTGTCACAGTAGTAGTCTTGATTGAATCAGATAAACCTTGGAGACAACTGAATGCTTTCAATATGATTGATTTGTAACTATGGAGTATATATATATGGCTTACGTCTGTATTAACTTCAGTAGCCAGGAGGAAGCTGACGCTGGATGTTAAGCTGCCTGACTACTCCTTGTACAAGTAATAAGATTGTTGAATCTAACCTCTCTCTGTCTTATGTCTCAGTCTTGCCGCTGCATAGTTGGAGTGCAGAAACAAATTTCTCAAACAGTAACAAAATGAGAGGTGACATTTTCATAGTGGAGTATTATGATGGAGATGATGAAAGATTTGTCCAGAATCTCAGGTGGAGGTTTGTTGGGTCTTCCTCAGAGGACCAGCAGCAGAAATGGCAGATTTCTTAGCCAGTCTTCCCTTTGCCCTGAGAGCGAGCGCCACTATCGTAAACCTCAGAGGAGTCATTGTGAGTGAGAGAGCATGAGGATAAAGAACTCGCTGTGACCCTGCTGTTAGGAAGCTGCGATGCTGGGGATGTCTTCTTTGAGAATGAAGCAACTGAGAAGGGTCCTCAGAGAGAGAGAAAGGGAGGATGGAGTTTCAGTTTTCAGACCAAGGTGCCAAAAGGATGACTTTATGAATTATGTTGGTGTGGGTTGTCGGCTGTTAGAAGAGCCAGGAGGTGTTGTTCTTGTGACAGAACATCTGACCATCGATATACAGTTTGCCCAATGCAACTACTGCCTTTTTTTCTTCTTTTATGCTTTGTGTCCTGATCTGGAGTAGAACTTTTCATCTGTCCAGGATCCCGTGGGGAAATTGGTGGTTCAGGCCCATACTCCGTTCTTTCAGGTTCTTCCTTTGATGTTGAACCAGCTGTTTCTTTCTTTTTACATCCTATGCAATGTGATGTTGTTAGGTACCGGGTTGCAGCACCCGTGGACAGTTGTATGTGTAACTGAAACAGAGGAAAAGGAAAGATGACGTGGGAGACGTGGCCTGCTTTCACTGAATCCCCCTCAGTTAAGATTTATTAACATATTATTTACTGTACTGTTAACATTGTCCAATTTTATGTTTACCAAGTATTATTCAATTCAATTCATACTTTATTAAAGACACATCTTGAGAAGAGGTCCATAGTACCATTAAAAAACATTATACATATAACATACACGATATAAAAGACAACAACCTATGATATAAAAGAAACAACAAAAGACTAAAAAACAACAGTGACACAAAAAGAAAACAGTGTCAGTAGCTGGGTAGTGGATTATGTCACTGTATATATATATATTTTTGTTTCTCTAGACATATTTCAATGGTTACAAAACACATAAAATAATATCAATCCAAAAATAAACACATTTCTGTCACAGTATCCTCTTCATGTCTCTACTTCATCTTCCAAATTAACATTATGGTTATTATTGCACCTTAAATGCACTTACAATCACATACTGTTAAATATTTATTGGACTTACATGTTTCACAGCAACTTGTAAATAAACATTAGCTTTTAACCCTTTTAAACTTACATATTTATAACTATACTTAAGCCTTTTAACTAATACATGTTAAGCTAATGATCTTGCACATTTTACATTAGCTCATTTTAGCTAATATTTAAACCATTTTTACACACGGTTTTCCTACTGCACTACAGAACCAATATACACCTTGAAACACAATAAAATAAATCAAGGAGCCAGCTACTCTATGTTTTAAAACCGAAAGAGTGAAGATGTGAGGCCCCTTGGGTTTGGGTTCCTCCTTGTTTGTTCACCGAGTCAATATCAGCCGTGGCACAAGACTGATTTAAAAAAGGCATCGACATAATCCTTAACCTCTTCCAGGGGGAAATTGATCAGGAGTTTGCACAAATATATTACGAAATTATAAGAATGATACCGCTGTCATTATCTGATGATTTGAAGAGGATCATTCTATGAGAACGAAGCATAAGTAAAGAACAACAAAGGTAAGATGATGTGTGTCTAAACAAGCAAGATCAGAGCGCAGCACAGGCCCGCTTCTATGAGGGTGCATAAGCATGCATTGCACCCTCAGTTTAGGTGTTTACATGCTCAGTTGAAAAGACGAAAAAAAAAAACTGACAAGTGCGCGCGCGTTAAGCCTTAAGAATTATGGTTCTGCGTTAAATCGACGCAGAGCCTACGGTGTAAGGCACGGCGTAGCCTACAGGCTGATTTATGGTTCCGCGTTACACCGACGCAGAGCCCACGGCGTAGGGTACGCTCCGTACGGTGCGCGTCGCTGCGTACCCTACGGCTGCGACGCGCACCTACGTCGTAGGCTCTGCGTTGGTGCAACGCGGAACCATAAATCAGCCTTCAGTGTCCGTCACTCATCTGCTTCCAGCAGTTACCTGCACCAGCAAGACGCTGCTCTCTGCTGCACCGTTAACACAAAGTAACGATGGATATTCGGAAGTGGTTCAAGCACAACCACGCCAGCAAGTTAGACAACGGTGGTCATGAGACAGAGACTCGATCTCAACTTGACTGGACCACACAGGTTATATTTATTTTTGTTATTCATATTTCTATGTTTTATTTTCTGTTGCTAGATTGTCTGATGGGTGAGGTAAATATTATTGTTTGACTGGTATCATTCCACTTGAAATCACTGTCATGTTTAGTGATGGTTTTGAGCTGTATAGATAAAATTAGTTTGAATTTCTATGTTTTATTTTCAGGGTAAGAAACATCTGTTGCTAGATTGTCTGATGGGTGAGGTAGCCCAGACTAATTGTAGCATTTTCTTTGTTCTGCAGAAATATTGCTGCAATAAAGCATTTGAAATACACTTTAAATATTCTTGTTTTGGTAGTATCATTCCGCTTGAAATTATGGGAAAATGTTGAATAACGTGGCAGGCATGTGCACCCCCTCTGATCTGAGATGCAGCCCTAGTCATCATTTTCTAGAACTGGCCCTGGCGCAGCAACAAGCTTGGAGGGTGAAAGCCATCAAAAAGCATCTGCAAGACAAGTGTCTTGCTCCTTATATACAGTAGATCTGTGAGGATGGACTCACTGGAATAAACCACGCGGAGCGGTGGAGGCAAGCATGAACACTCCCTGACCATCTCTTATTATTATCGATTATCGATTATTTCATTAATTGATAGTTGATAACCTTATCGATCGATCATCGATTAGTTGATAAGCGGCGTTTTTCCCCCATCTGAGATACAAACATAATTTTTTTTGCTTATATAAAATACAAAGGACATTTTAATGTATTCCTTAATCAAATATTTATTTGATACAAAAGTAACAAAAAGACATTTTTGTACCACAAGGAATATAATATAAAGTGCACTTCAAGGCTATTAGTAGTAGCAGCAGCCATAATAGTGTAATTTGTGTCAAGCAAATTTTAAGTTCTAGTTACGTTTTAAGTTAGAGTTTCTGCAGTGTTCAAAATAAAATTATGAGACCTGCTGTATTTAGAGTTGTCCCGATCCGATCACGTGATCGGAAATCGGGGCCGATCACGTGATTGCAGACTCGATCCGGACTCGGACGTTATGAGCCGATCAGGAATCGGATATATATATATCAGGGTTTCCGTTGTCCGGTAAAATATGCCGAAGTCCGGTATTTTATAATCTCTCCGGTCAAAATGTCCGGTGAAAATACTCACTGGGGCTGCGGGACTAGGGACTAGAGTCCCCGGGAGTACCGCGGAGGGACACGCCGAGCCCCGGTGCCGGGAGCCTGGAGGAAGTGGAGCTGCGGCGCCGACATGCACGCGTGCGTTGATTAATGGTTCCGCGTCGCACCGACGCAGAGTCTACAGCGTAGGGTTCGCGGCGACGCGCACTTTACGCCAGACCCTACGTTGAAGGCTCTGCGTTGGTGTGACGCGGGACCATAAATCAACGCACACGTGCAGAGCACGCCTGTTTGTTTTGAAGCTGAAGCAGCCCTATGCTATCATGTCTGTTGTGTGGAATTACTTCAGAGTGAACGAGGATTTTTTTATACTGACTTAAGAATGTTCAAGCTGCCTACCTCCTCAGTTTACAGTACACATGTTAAAATATAGTAAAAGGGTCATCCTGCATAATTTTCTTTTCTCTTCTTCATTTTTTATTGTTTTATAAAACTTTTATAAAACAATAAAAAATGAAGAAGAGAAAAGAAAATTATTACTTTTATTAAAAGTATCGGATCGGGACTCGGTATCGGCAAGTCCTCAAAATCAAAGGACTCGGACTCGGACTCGGGGGCAAAAAAACCTGATCGGGACATCCCTAGCTGTATTGGAGCACATTTTCTTTTAGTTAAAACTGTAGCGGGGACAGATGTTTAGAGAAACCTATGTATGTACCGGGTGAAGGCTGATTTTTGGTTCCGCGTTACAACAAAGCAGAGCCGCCGCCGTAGGCTACGGCGGCGGCTCTGCGTCGATTTAAGGTGGAACCTTCAGGCTTTAGGGGAACATATCGGAGAACAACCAGAAGAATATAGAGTGGATTAAAAATAAAAGTTAAGCACTGAGCTACATGTGTCTCCTGTCTGGGCCATTGCAGACTCATTGCCTGAGCATGATATTACTAAAACCAAACATATCCGCCGTCTCTTTCTTCTGTGCACGCCCCGGCGGCAGCGTGTTGTGTCGCATTAAATGTGGTCCGGGCGTAATACCAGCTGGTGAAATTAAACGAAAAAAATAAATAAATAAATAGATTAATTGTAATCGTTAATTTTAATCGGGTAATTTCATAACGGCAATTAATCGAAAATCGATTAATTATTAACATCCCTACTCCAGAGGGCTGCTCTTTTCTGATCTCACTTCCTTTCTTGGTTGGTTTGGTTTTGATTGTCCACACCTGTGTCCTGTGAGCCCTCTATTTCTGGATCGGTGGTTCTCCGATTCTCACAAGACTTTACAAAGAGGGAGACTCATTCATTGTCATGCCCTATCACGAATAGGAAAAATACCCAACTCTCTCTATATCTTGTCATTAATTGATGAGAAGATATTGGGGCAGCTAGGTTGGTTCTGGGCTGTTCACTAAAATCCAATGTGAGTGGAATGCATGACTGCCTCTCCTGGCTCACTGTGGAGAAGAGGCTCTCATTCAACACACTTTCAATGTTTAAATTGGTCAGTAGTAGTAAAACTCCAGTTTTTGTTTGAACAAGTTGTTTTTACTAACACTATTCGTGATTATAACACTAGAGGGTCCAGTAATGGTCTGCTTGTATTGCCTCGTTCAAATGCTTTACAGCGTTCTTTTATCGACAGGTCAATGTCTCTCTGGAATTATCTACCTCAGTATCTCCGCTGTATTTACAGTAAATCCATTTTTAAGAGGAAACAAATTCTATTTAAGACAGTAATTTCATCTGTTTGGTGTGTTGTGGATATGATTTGTTTTAGATGACGGCTTTGTCTATTATCTATTGTAAGTATTGTTTTGGCTTTTATTTTTTTACTTTTGTTTTGTGTGCTTTTTAGTTGTGATTGTAGTGTATGTGTTGCGGACCACAGGAAGATTAGCTGGCTGCTATGGCACCAGCTAATGGGGATCCTTAATAAATAAATAAATAAATGAATAAATAAATAAATAAATAATTAATTAATAAATGAATAGTAGTTTACCATCAAACTAGGAACTATGAAACAGGGTTACCCCTATCCTGTCAAAACACAGATTTCGTCATGAACGACAACAAAAGAAGAAAAGATGCTGGACTTCCAAACATGAAGCATAAGTGAAAATATAATCTTTTCGAGGATACACCTGAGAACCCAGAAGCACTGATCAGAGGCTTCATGACAACACAAAATTCCACCAGATACCGTCAAGCATATCACTTTTCATCGCATAATGCCTTGGATCACAGAACAATAAGACTCCCCGTCCCATCATTGCCAAACTGGAAAATGATGAACACAAGTTACTTAAAAGCAAAGAAAAGGAACTGAAAGAGACGTCATATGGATTAAATCCCCATTTTCCACATGAAATAAAACATCAATGCTTAATCCTCTTTCCTAAATAAAACAATGCAAACAAAACAACAAAACACTCCTTTAGTTATTATTTTCAGTTATTCACTTCCTGTTTTTTTGGCTCTATATGTGTTTGCTGATTTTTCTTAGCCCCTTCTTTCATCTTGCATTTACACAATTATTTCCTTTTCTTTCGACCTCCTCCTCACAGGTAAGCATGTACGGACCAAATCAATCCCATCCACACATATCACTGTATGATGCACTTATCCTTTGTAGGAGGGGAAGGGGCAAAGGAGAAGAGAAGAAAGGAAAAGACAACAAAACTATTGACATATTGCTATTCGACCTCTCAAACTGACATCACGGACCGTGCATGGCTTCAGAAGAAGGGCTAAAAGAATAAAAGTAATCAACCACGTGATGGAGCAGATATTTACTTCCTACAGGAAACATGTAACACATATGGAATTAGAAGATCTGAAATTTAAACATTTTAATAATATCTCATTCAACATACAATAGCAAATAAAGACGTGTCTCCCTGTTAATCAATAAAAACATTCCACTAATCCATAACTCATCTATCATAGACCCTTGAGGAAGGTCCATTATCATTAACGTATCCGTTGACCACACAAACATCACATTTGCAGATATTTATGGTCCAAACAATGACGACCCATCTTTCTTCCATCATTATTTTCACACTCGCTGACTCAACTGATATAATCATTGCAGGGAATTTTAAAAGTGTAATTAACCCCAAGATAGACCGTTGACACTCCACTTCCACAGAAATTATAAAACAATACATGAACCGTTTTGGAGAGAAATAATAACCCCTGATCCAGATAATATCACTCACTTCTCTTCCGTCCATCAATCCTTCTCCCAAATTGATTTTTTTCTTATCAGTAATTCACTCTCGTAGCATGTAAAAGAACCCCAAATCCATCCAATCATAATAAGTGACCATGCCCCTACATCCCTCGTGTTAAACATCCGTTTACACACTAAGCCTCGCGGAAGATGGAACTTGAATACATCATTTCTTCAGGACATCAATAGTTTTATCTAAAAAGAATGGTAATCCCTTGTAGAGGTGAATGACTCTTCAAATATCTCACCATCACTTCAACGGGAAACAAGAAAAGCAGTCATTCGAGTCAACATACTCTCTTACTCATAGAAAAAAAAAGAAATGGAACAGGATCTAGAACAAAGGATTAAACGATTAACTGACCTCTTTACCACAAATCCCACAGAACACATTCAAAGTGAACTTATTAAGTCAAAACCCAACAAACATTTTTGACAAATTTCTTATCCAACAACTCAATTATGAAAACTTTTAGTACAACAATGAAATAGGTAAATATCTTGCTAAACAGTTACAGTGCAAAAAGGATAAATTAATGACATATTCAAATCTCCCTGAAGCAATTTATAGTTCTACCAATAATTCTGAAGTAGAAACATTAGGACATTTAGAATGTTTCAGATTAACAGATGAACAAGCGAAGGCAGTAGACGCACCCCTCACCCCAGAAGACCTTGAGAAACTTCTCCACAAAAGACCCAACAATAAATCACAAGCGGTATGTTATAAACACTTCTAGCTAAATCACCAATTTATTAGAGTTGTAAAATAAATAAAAACTAGAAAATTTCTGGAAATTTTGATATGGGCATGCCCTACTGCCCATTCGTCCCCTCTCGCCGCTTTGGTTTAGGGCTGTAGTGTTTGTGTTCGGGGCGGTTCTATGTCAGTTTGAGGTGTTTACGGTTGTATTGCATTCATTCCTGTGCTCCCAATAGCTATTAATGGGGCGCGCTTTTTGCCGTCTAGCGTCCCCACTGTAATGCTTTTGACTGAGAAAAGTAATGCCCATCGAGGCACGATGGAGAAGCATCTAACGGTGTATGCCGTGCATGGGTGCACGTTCCGGTTCAGACTACGTTAACGGATATGGTTTTTTTCCACCGTGGTAAAAAAAAAACATCCGAATGAATGGGGCCATTTGGCATGGATTTTACATTAAAGCTTCCTTAAATCACAGCTTCATGAAATTGGAATATGTTGAAGATCACAGCTTGCCGAGTCGGGGAACATTTGTATCATGTCTCTACGATAATCTGTTGCCTAGCAACAAGCATCCAAGTCAAACGGAAATTAAAAAAAAAAAGAAAGGTCAATATCGCAAAAACTTTAAAAGTTGGCATAATGAGGTTCTAGGGTCCGTTAGTGCCAATCAGGCCGAGTGTTTGAAAGTTTGAACGATGTCTCTACGATAAAGTCCGGCCGAGCAATAAGCGTCTGAATTTTCGCCTTTTTTTTGGCTTTTTGGCATCTAGCGTTGCCACGGTAACACTTTTGACTGAGAAAAGTAATGTCCATTGAGGCACGATGGAGACGCATCCAACGATATATGCCATGCATGGGTGCACATTGCGGTCCGAGCAGCATTAGGTTTTTGTTGCCATGGTAACAAGCCCCATAGGATAGAATGGGACAATTTGGCTTTAATATCTCAAAAGCTGTAAACGACAGCGTAATGAGACCTCAGTATGTTGTAGTCCACATCAACCTGAGTCTTTTAACGTTGGAACAAAGTCTCTGCGATACCGCGTTGCCGCGCAACAAGCATCCGAAGTTCCGTTAGCATCAAAATGAACAATGTGGAATATCTCAAAAACCGTAATAGCAAGCATGACGAGACTAAAATATGTTGCAGTACAAAGCGTCCCGGGTTTGTCAATGTTGTAATGATGTCTGTACGATAAACCGTTGCCTAGCAACAAGCGTCCAAAATAAAATAGATTTTTTTTTTAAATTGAAAGTTAAATATCGCAAAAACCGTAATAAGTAGCATGATGAAGTTTTATGGTCCTTTAGTGACTATCGGGCCGAGTGTTTCAAAGTTTGAACGATGTCTCTACGATAAAGTTCGGCCGAGCAATAAGCGCGGGAATTTTCGCCTTTTTTTTTGCTTTTTGGCAACTAGCGTTGCCACGGTAACCCCTATTACGGAGAAAAGTAATGCCCATCGAATCACGATGGAGACGCATCCAACGATGTATGCCATGCATGGGTGCACGTTGCGGTTCGGGCCGTATTAACGGACGAAAAAAAGTGCGGAATAAGAATAATAATAACTAGAAAATTTCTGGAAATTTTGATATGGGCATGCCCTACCGCCCATTCGTCCCCTCTCGCCGCTTTGGTTTGGGGCTGTAGTGGTTGTGTTCGGGGTGGTTCTATGTCAGTTTGAGGTGTTTTTACACTTGTATTTCATTCATTCCTGTGCTCCCAATAGTTATTAATGGGGCGCGCTTTTTGGCATCTAGCGTTGCCACGGTAACGCTTTTGACTGAGAATAGTAATGCCCTTCGAGGCAAGATGGAGACGCATCTAACGATGTATGCCTTGCATGGGTGCATGTTCCGGTTCAGGCTACGTTAACGGATAGGTTTTTTTTTTCACCATGGTACAAAACCCCATCCGAATGAATGGGGCCATTTGGCCTGGATTTTGACATAACATTTCCTTAAATGCCAGCTTCATGAAATTTGAGTATGTTGAAGTCCACAGCGTGCCGAGTCAGGGGACATTTGTACGATGTCTCTACGATAACCTGTTGCCTAGCAACAAGCGTCCAAATTCAAACAGAAATTTAAAAAAAATGAAAGGCCAATATCGCAAAAACTGTAATAATTAGCATAATGAGGTTGTACGTAGCGTTAGGGACAATCGGGCCGAGTGTTTGAAAGTTTGAACGATGTCTCTACGATAAAGTTCGACCGAGCAATAAGCGTCTGAATTTTTGCCTTTTTTTTTGCTTTTTGGCATCTAGCGTTGCCACGGTAACACTTTTGACTGAGAAAAGTAATGCCCATCGAGGCACGATGGAGACGCATCCAACGATGTATGCCATGCATGGGTGCACATTCCGGTTCGGGCAGCATTAACAGATTGTTTATTCACATGGTCCCCCATACAAATGCATTGGTTTTTGTTGCCATGGTAACAAGCCCCATAGGATAGAATGGGACAATTTGGCTGTAATATCTCAAAAGCTGTAAACGACAGCGTAATGAGACCTCAGTATGTTGTAGTCCACATGAAGCTGAGTCTTTTAACGTTGGAACCAAGTCTCTGCGATACCGCGTTGCCGCGCAACAAGCATCCGAAGTTCCGTTAGCATCAAAATGAACAATGTGGAATATCTCAAAAACCGTAATAGCAAGCATGACGAGACTAAAATATGTTGCAGTACAAAGCGTCCCGGGTTGGTCAATGTTGTAATGATGTCTGTACGATAAACCGTTGCCTAGCAACAAGCGTCCAAAATAAAAGTGATTTTTTTTTTAAATTGAAAATTAAATATCGCAAAAACCGTAATAACTAGCATGATGAAGTTTTATGGTCCTCTAAAGACTATCGGGCCGAGTGTTTCAAAGTTTGAACGATGTCTCTACGATAAAGTTCGGCCGAGCAATAAGCGCGGGAATTTTCGCCTTTTTTTTAACTTTTTGGCAACTAGCGTTGCCACGGTAACCCCTATTACGGAGAAAAGTAATGCCCATCGAATCACGATGGAGACGCATCCAACGATGTATGTCATGCATGGGTGCACGTTGCGGTTCGGGCCGTATTAACGGACGAAAAAAAGTGCGGAATAAGAATAATAATAATAATAATAAGAAAAGGGAAACCTTTTCTGGGTACTAATTTACGCCTTCATTTTCATGTTTTTCCTCATTTTTTCGGCCGTGTTTTACTTTTTGGGGATTTTTTTTTTCCACATCAGTGCGGGGTCATGCTGTACACCCGCTGGTGCGCAGTGGGACTTTTGCGACTTTAGCATGCTAGCAGCATTGCCCTTTGGGCCATTCTGGACGATTGCAATATGGTCATGCCACTACTTGGCATGCCCATAATAATAATAATAAGAAAAGGGAAACCTTTTCTGGGTACTAATTTACGCCTTCATTTTCATGTTTTTCCTCATTTTTTCGGCCGTGTTTTACTTTTTGGGGATTTTTTTTTTCCACATCAGTGCGGGGTCATGCTGTACACCCGCTGGTGCGCAGTGGGACTTTTGCGACTTTAGCATGCTAGCAGCATTGCCCTTTGGGCCATTCTGGACGATTGCAATATGGTCATGCCACTACTTGGCATGCCCATAACTACCTCTATAATACCTCCACAAACGAATACACCAGCTAAGACGCTCCTTTTAACACCAGACGAAAACCGATGCACCTCCCACTCATAGGCCCCTCCTCCAGCTATAGGCCACTCCCCATCTTCAAATATGAATTTAAAATCATCCCCAAAGCACTCGCAAGTAGAATAGAATCAGTCATTCCAACTTTAATCAGCTCTGATCAGACTTCATTGAAGAATATATCAGACCGTGCTCGCAGATCCTTTCACCTCATTAACATAACACAACAAAAACAAGCCAAAAACATAATTTCATTCGGCTTGACAAGGTCAAAAACTGGTCATTCCTATTGTAAGTGAGACTAAGGGTTCTGGTATGATAGCCGTCGCCAAGGGGGTGTTGACCAAACAGAAAGGAGGCAGAACTTCCCTTTTCACCCGTTTTTTTAGGCATAAGGAGTGTGGTCTACAGAACAAAATAACAGATCCAGTTACGTTATCTGCAATAAACATCTATACTAAATAGTACTCTATTAACAAATAACACCAAAGTATCATAACTCTGTCCTGCTTTCATAATAACCTTACAAAAAGTATTTTTACAAATAGCAAATTCAGGCAAATGACTACGATAAATACCACAATATTGTACATGAAGGGAGGGGCTGAGCTGTCAACTGATCACCACCTGGTGGTGAGTTGGATGCGCTGGCAGAGGAGGAGGCTGGACAGACCGGGCAGACCCAAACGGATTGTGAGGGTCTGTTGGGAACGTCTGGCTGAGCCCTCTGTCAGGGACATCTTCAACTCTCACCTCCAATAGAACTTCTCTCAGATCCCGGAGGAGGCGGGGGACATCGAGTCTGAGTGGACCATGTTCTCTGCCTCCATTGTCAACGCGGCGGCTCGAAGTTGTGGTCGCAAGGTCTCCGGTGCCTGTCGTGGCGGCAATCCTAGAACCTGGTGGTGGATCCTGGAACAGGATGCCATCAGACTGAAGAAGGAGTCCTACCAGGCTATGTTAGCCTGTAGGACTCCTGACGCAGTAGATAGGTACCGGCAGGCCAAGCGAGCCGCGGCTCGGGCGGTCCTGGATGCAAAAACCCGGGTCTGGGAGGAGTTCGGGGAGGCCGTGGAGGAAGACTTTGGGTCGGTCTTGAGGAAATTCTGGAGGACCCTTCGGCGCCTCAGAAAGGGGAAGCAGTACTCTGCCGGCACCGTTTATGGTGCGGGTGGAGAGCTGTTGACCTCGACTGACCTCGACATCGTTGGACGGTGGAAGGAATACTTCGAGGATCTCCTCAACCCGACTGACATGCCTTCCACTGAGGAAGCAGAGAGTGGGGACTCGGAGACGTGCTCATCCATCACCCAAGCCGAGGTCACTGAGGTGGTTCATAAGCTCCTCAGTGGCGGGGCACCGGGGGTGGATGAGATTCGCCCTGAGTACCTCAAGTCTCTGGATGTCGTAGGGCTGTCTTGGTTGACACGCCTCTGCGACATTGCATGGAGGAAGGGGACAGTACCGCTGGAGTGGCAAACCAGGGTGGTGGTCCCTCTCTTTAAAAAGGGGGACCTGAGAGTGTGCTCCAACTATAGGGGGATCACACTTTTCAGCCTCCCCGGGAAAGTCTACGCCAGGGTACTGGAGATCTGGAGAAGGCATTTGACCGTGTTCCTCGTGCCATTCTATGGGGGGCACTCGGTGAGTATGGAGTCCGGGGCCATCTATTAAGGGCTGTCCGGTCTCTGTATGATCAGAGCAGGAGTCTGGTTCGCATTGCCTGGAGTAGATCAGACTTGTTCCCGGTGCATGTTGGACTCCGGCAGGGCTGCCCTTTGTCACCGATCCTGTTCATAATTTTTATGGACAGGATTTCTAGGCACAGCCAGGGGCCGGAGGGGATCCGGTTTGGGAATCACAGGATTTTGTCTCTGCTTTTTGCACATGACGTTGTCCTGTTGGCTTCATCGGACCGGGACCTTCAGCATGTGCTGGGGCGGTTTGAGGCCGAGTGCGACACAGCAGGGATGAGAATCAGCACCTCCAAAACCGAGGCCATGGTCCTGCCTCAGGTGGAGGAGTTCAAGTATCTCTGGGTCTTGTTCACGAGTGAGGGAACGATGGGGCGGGAGATTGACAGACTGATCGGTGCAGTGTCCGCAGTTATGCGGTCGATGTACCGGACCGTTGTGGTGAAGAAGGAGCTGAGTCGAAAGGCGAAGCTCTCGATTTACCGGTCAATCTACGCACCTACCCTCACCTATGGTCATGAACTTTGGGTAGTGACCGAAAGGACGAGATCGCGG